>NC_139712.1:47114559-47157059 GCF_964188405.1 Protomyctophum parallelum | reverse complement strand
GTAAACCACACCACATTTTGATGTGCATTTAAGGGAGGGCATGAGGGAGCGCTAAACAATTACTTACTCTCTGAAACTGAGTTGCATTGGTGTGGTCTACCTTAAAAACTGTTTTGTCCCAACCTGACCCTTTGGTGTGGTTTGGGCTTTAGACCAATCAATAGTGTGGTTTGGGCTTTAGACCAATCAATAGTCAATGTCCCATTCGGTGCATTGACAGCATCCTAACGGGGTGCATGTTGGTGCCATTGTTGGTAGCAAAACGCCAGGCTTGATAGTCTGGAAGCAGCTATAGGCAACCTAAACATTAGCCCCTGGTCTGTCCTTATGTTCAAACGCAAAGCCCAGCAGGGTGCCACAAGCAGAGTTGGATTGGAGTAAAGTAGATTCTGTTCCTGCTCTCCTCACCCCCTTCAAATGCAAACGCACCGGCGCTGCATAATACTCCATGTACCACCAATCCCACTTCACGAATAAAAATGAAAGTTGTCTCCATTTATTCATGTCTTCTATTCCTTTTGCCTAATTCACCTACATAAATGTATCACTCGTATATATAGTACTAGTGATGGGTTGGGGCAATATTTGACATGGCAGGACCCTTCACGTCACATGGGTGGGCCTCCCTCTGGGCCTGCCTATAGGAATGGTAGGACTGGGCCTAATGGATTTCCAAAGCTGTCCTTGAGTGGCCACTATGGCCTCCTTGCCAATAGTACCATGATTAATTGCTCCAGCAGTCTCATCTCTTTGGGTCAGGAAAGGGCTCTGTGCCAGGAGCAAAAGCAACCTACGTATATACTACCATTTAGTGCTGCAGTCTGAGCATGCAGCCTCTCACAACCCTGTGTTCTTTAACCCATTCTGACCTGAGATCAGATTCATACGAGGTTTCCACTGGACACACGCTGGTCTGACGAACCCATTCTGACCTGAGATCAGATTCTAAAAATGTCAGTCGTTCTTCGATTTCTTTCAAAAATAGCAGACCTACAAGCTCGTATCGCGCCACTCGGTGGCGCGATATGAGCTTGTAGATCTGCTATTTTTCAATAGCTAAAGCACGACATGATGCCAACACCAAAATGGGTGCCCGGTCGGCGGTCAGAATGGGTTAATACTCACTTATACTTGCTTACTCACTTACTTTGAGGCAGAAACAAGAATGCTGTGCTATTTGGTATAAGGTAACTCAAACGTCCTGACTTCTTGACTTCTTCTATCTTACTGAAGAAGGTAAGATATACTGTATATATGTGTGGACAAGCAATGATATAGGCCTCCATAGGCAGTGATGGAAAGTAACTAGGTACATTTACTTACAGTAAGTAGGTCCTACAATTTTGAAGCGTTTGTACTTTACTTGAGTATTTCCAATTTCTAATAGTTTAACTTCTACTGCACCACATCTCAGAGGCTATTATTGTACTCCACTACATTTAGCTATATTTTCAAAAGATACTATTATCTTTTGCTTTGGTACTTTAAGTACATTTTGATGCCAATACTTTCGTACTTCGATTTATAATTCCAGACTTTTACTTTACTTTACTACATTGCGCTATTGCTACTTTTCTTCAGTACAAGAACATCAGTGCATAAGAGGTACTGTATATAAGCATGATAGGCGTGTACTGTATATAAGCATGATACGCGTGTATATATACACATATAGGTGACTCAAGTCCTCCACACTAATCAACTCTGTGCCCTTTTGGTTCACAGAGGCATGCCCCTCCTCTCCCTCTGTGATGTCACAAACAGCAGCCAGGTGAAAATAGATCAATCCTGGTCCTGATTCTGAGCCAAGTGCCTGTGAGGTCTGTCCAGCCTGATAAGGCGGTCAGCGTGGCCACATGCCAACGGCAGAAATTGCAGGACTCCTTGCGGTCAGTAACCTTTTCCTCCCTCCTCCTACACTACACTAACGGCCCACATACACACTCTGACCCATTCGCACTGCCAACTTTAGCTGACCCAGATTTTCCAAGTGTGTCTCCAATTGGCCCTTAAGGGCTTTCATAACAGATGGCCCTTTTACACCAAGGGCTGTAGATAACAGCCATTTATCAGGGCATTAGTGGGGGGGGGGGGGGGGGGGGGCCGAAGGCTATACCACCAGAATAAGACCACAATGCACATGCGTCGCCCATCCCTGTCCACAACATTCTCACAGCTGTTTCCAAATGCCGCTCATAAATAATTCAGCCTCCTCTGTGGCCGCTGGAGCTGCACATATGAGAGATTTTCATGAGACTTGTTTATTTTCAGCTTAAGTCATCCTGATGGTTCTCACACATGCACGTGCACATGCACATGCACACGCACATGCACATGCACATGCACATGCACACGCACACGCACACGCACACGCACACTCACATGCACACGCATGCACGCACGCACGCACACACACACACACACCACACACACACACACACACACACACACACACACACACGTAGTTCATATTATTATTATTCGTTTTCATCTACTGAAGACAAAACTGATATAGAATCAAATGTAAAGAGAAAGAAAGGTTTATGTTCCAGTTCAACATTGAACTGAAATTATTAGCTTCTTACATTCCTTTGCTCATAATTAAACTCACATGGGGGAGAAACTACATATGATTGTCACTGGGCAGCCATGTGTGCCCTGTACACTTACACGTGACACGTATAGGGCATAGCAGTGGGCGTGGTTTAGTTTTTAACCCATTCTGACCTGAGATCAGATTCACACGAGGTTTCCACTGGACACACACTGGTCTGATTAACCCATTCTGACCTGAGTACAGATTCTAAAAATGTCAGTCGTTCTTCGATTTAAAAAAAAATAGCAGACCTACAAGCTCGTATCGCGCCACTCGGTGGCGCGATATGAGCTTGTAGATCTGCTATTTTTAAATAGCTAAAGCATAACATGATGCTGACACCAAAATGGGTGTCCGGTCAGAATGGGTTAAGCCTAGGTTAGGGTTAGGCCGTTAGGGTGAATCATGAGCATAAAACCTTTGATATTGTGAAAAGAAATAACGCTCAACAAAGCATATTTCGTATTAAATATAGTATATCATATTATTAAAAAATGAATTGGATGGCTTGATTCTATATAGGCTACAGGCTTAAAATAATAGATTTTTGTAAATCTCTATAAGGGAAAAATGAATGGCAGATTTCCAGTGGTGCCAGAACACCACGCCCGGCCACTGCTATGCCATATACAGATGACATTTTAAAGTAACACGCAAGGATTTAAAAACTTTTACATATAATGTATTTATTTTTGTCACTGTGTGAAGTCACAATATCTGTTGGTCACCTCACCTGTCTCTCCTCTGCAGGGCTGGGAATCTAATCCTGTTGAGTGCAGCGGCCAAGCACTGTAGAGGACATGGGGAGTTTCTTTTCTTTCTTTTTTTTTTGCATGTTTATTGTATGTGTTTAGCGCCTGAAATATGTATTGATTTGTATTTATTGAAAATAAGTTGTATAAGCAGTATGTAATTGTAGATCAGCTCAGGGGCCTTGGTTTTCCTGTTTGAGTTAGATGCCACGCCCCAGATATGATCTTTTGTGGGTAAATAAAATACCCCCAAATGTACTGGGGGACCTGAGATCAGATTCATACGAGGTTTTCCACTGGACACACACTGGTCTGATGAACCCATTCTGACCTGAGATCAGATTCTAAAAAATGTCAGTCGTTCTTCGATTTTTCAAAAAATAGCAGACCTGCAAGCTCGTATCGCGCCACTCGGTGGCGCGATATGAGCTTGTAGATCTGCTATTTTTAAATAGCTAAAGCATAACATGATGCCGACACCAAAATGGGTGCCCGGTCAGAATGGGTTAAGCATTTGACCCGTGGGGGGTGCATATACAACAAGCTTGCACAGCAACATCTTCAGTGCTCATTTCCAAATGATACTCTTAAATCCCTTAATTGTCCCTGAGGTTTTCACTATGTAGGGTCTTGCTAGCCTAAGATTTAGGTGCTATTTACACGAGGATGGTGTTCATAAAAAACGGCAAAATAAAGTACCGTTTAGCGCTGTCATTTAGACGAGAACGGTGTTCTCAGGAGGTGAAAACGCATCGAAGTGAAACCGCCTCCCAGAGTGGAAATCTTTCAGAACACCGTTCCCTCTGGTCTCCATATAAACAGGCAAAACGGTGAATCCGCAAAACTTATGACATCATGGCTCACGTTGGCTCACAGCGCATATGTTTATTACATTGATGCAGAGCCATATCATTATGATATAATGGAGTTCCTGAACAAGCTTGCCTCCCTCCTCGCCTACAAAGTGATGCTCATCAGCGATGTTGAATGTAAAACCATGATGTAAATAAAAAGCCTTGTGATAGACGGCAGCCGCGGCAGCAGCGTTTATGTAGCCTAATGTATTATAAAATATATACCATCCCGTGGCGCGCCCAGAGCAGTGTTGCGCTGCTTTGAAGGGCTTCTTCTTCTTGTACGTGGGTGACCTGTCTATTTGGCAGCCCGTTATCGCCACCTAGCGACAGTATAGCATAATAGCACATCATATCATAACGTGTGCGTTCTCGTGTAAAGGGTAAGAAAAAATGAGAACGCAACGGGACTTTGACGTGTTATATGGAGATGGTCGCCGTCTAAAAGAGGCCTTAGACTCTCGTCGATTCTGACGTCTGCTCTATATGAGACTCATAGGGGATTCACACTGAGACGGACTGAATCTGTTTCATTGGAACCGTTTCCGAATACGGTTGCCTGGTCCCCGATGGCCATGATTCACATTGCCCGAGATTCAACAGCGCACCCGGGTACACTTGCATAACACACTTTAATCCTCCTGATGACGGTGTGCTTGATGGCTGGCGCGCACGGACACTGACCATCAACTGTGCGACATTGTCTGAAATAAATCCAGACACACTGCATTGCATTGCCTCTTTGGCTTTTTGCCGTTATACTACTTCACTGTCAGCCTGCCTGCTATTCACTGTGTCAGTCAGTTCTGTGCTCCAGTGTATTAGTTTGCTATGATTCTACTTTAGCATTATTATTATTATTTTGTTTTACTTTGGAAACTGTGCCAAGCAAAGCCCAAGAGCCACGTGTAGTCCGCAGAATAAGATCAGCGCGGTGCTGCGCGTATAAGCAGATTCAACAGGAGAAGGGCGGCGTTGAGAAATGCGCTGGTGTTACGCATCGTGCAGAGACGCTTGGCGCAGAGACGCTTGACGCTTGGCTCGTCGACTGCATGCATTCACATTGGAACGATCCGTATTATGAATACACTTCAACGGTCCAGAGACCCTCCCCCCATGCGGTCCCGGGGACGGTTGGGCGATCCGCTCCCGGGAACGGTACGCATCATTCACACTAAACCACGACATCTGCCAAGTGGTCCCGAGTGCGCACCCGGGACCATAGTGTGAATCCCCTATGAGAGTCTAAAAGTGATCATTACTCCTGGGCTTTAATTTTTTTGCTCGCAGACCTATAAACGCTCTCTTAACATGTACATAGTATGCAAAATCTAAGGTGCTTACGTAAGTGCCCCACTTCTCAGCTTGGCCTATACGTTCTGCGTTTGAAAGTTTATACGCTGTGTTGTTTTCAATAAAAAATGGTGTTTTGATCCACTCTGTCTCGGAATCTGGCATCCATCTTGGATTTCACTCCATTGTATAAACGCGCAACAGAACATTGGCCTAGCCTAGCGGCTAATGTCGGCCAATGTTCTGTTGCGCGTTTATACAATGGAGTGAAAGTATTATAGTAGCAATAATCGAAAAATACATCTACGAGAGTCTAAATCTTAGGCTAGGTAGGGTCTTGCTATGGCCTATGGTGGCTCACCACTTCTAATCAACCGTTTAGGTTTGAACTCTCCTAATTAACAGTTTGACTGTTTTTTACGATTAACCCGCATTTTAATCAACCCCCCTTCACTGCTGAGATTGTTGTATTACCTTTAGAGCATACGCTGAATTATTTGGGCTTTTAATCCGCGAAAATCCATAAAAAAAAGCTCCCGTGGTTTGTTATGATCTGTGTGTAGCATCCACCATCTTGGTGCACCCGGAAGACGCACACAAGATTGGTTTCAATGAGGCGTTGCACCCAATGCATTTCCATTGGCCTCAATTTCCCAGAAGCCCTAGCAGCCCACAGCATGTGACGATTTCCGGTTTCGTCATCAAAGCGAATGCATCGAGTCTCATTCTCCGCGACGAAGACGGATTTTCTTTTGATTCATTACATTACGGCCGATTAAACACATAAAACAAAAGGCGGGTATGTCCGATACGGCAGCGACATTAACCTGGAGTAATCCATTCCCGGCACGGAAACTGTTAACAGCTCCTAATTAAACCTCACTGCCCTGCCATGCACACTACCTTAACCTCACTGCATGGCAACAGCTGACTTACAGTACTTTGTAAGGCAGTAATTCATAAATTGGAAGGCATTAATAGTGATTCTGGGTGAAAACTCAGAGGTAGGCCGTGGCCTATATCCTTGGCCATAGTGCAGTTAGACATATTTCTTAATTAGCCTTACGGTCTGCATGGTCTCCTCGAGGTAATTAACTTGATCAGAAAATACCTTAATGCCTGAAGTCAAGCAGCCGCGGGCTTATGAGGATGGGGGATGGGGGGGTGGCGAGGGGATGCCATGGTAATGACTAACTACATTAAACATTCTCAAGTCATATGTTTATGGCCTGGGCCGTGCAGGCTGCAGCGGTCCAGGCACCCTGTGGCTGGTAATCCAGTCTGGCAGTGTGCCGCGGGCTCGACTCCCGATCCCAAAGGCCTTTACTGCATTTTAATTTAGACCATATCCGGAGTCATCATAATCATACCTATAACAATGGATGCCAAAACAATGGGAACATTTCAATTTATGTGCATTTTTATATCAAAAGTCCATAAAATCAAATGAATTATACTCCTTTGAACGAAAACATTATGCGTGATGACGTGTCGAGCCTCAAATTGAATCTTGATTGCATTCACCTGTTTTATTCCCCATCTCTGTGCTCTGTCCGTCCAAACACAGCTGCTTCTGATTACAGAGCCGTTTATAATCCCATTCAAGATGACATCCAGACAGTGTATTACTCGTTTTAAACTGAATCAACTGCACACTAAAATATGTATCTGGAAACATTTTAGGTTAGAAATTAGCCTACGAGCCTGTCTCTCTCATTGAGAGAGAGTGAGAGCGAGGCAGACATTTGTGAGTGATTGAACAAGGGCAGAGACCAGGGAAAGATAAAGTATCACATTATGGTGGCTATAATTGCATCTGAGAGAAGAGAGCACATTAAAAAAATCATCCCCTATACGACCACCAGGTTTTATTGCCTCATCCTCTCCTCATACATTATTAACAGATTTGTTTCAAAAGACGAGGACATTGGCCAAGACCATTAAGGCTGTTGTGGCAATAACCCATGCTTGGTGAGGGGCAGGGGTTCATTGGCACCGATAGAACATTGAGGGCCCGCCTGTGTTGCCCATCTATAACGTCTGACTGCTGGTCTGCTGTTGCCGTGTCAGTCCGACGGCTCATTATTCTGACAGCGCGTTGGTCCGACTCGTGCATTACTGACCCTATCCGTATGCAAAACCATGTAGTCGGAGTTATGGGCAGTCCCCACTCCCCATGTCTGCCACTAACAGCCTCTCTCCCTCTCTGCAGCTTATCGCTTGGTTATGTTGTCTAGCTCATTTGCTTGTTAAAATGTCTTTGGTTGGACCCTTCTAGACTGCGCCTCAATGTACCTTATTGAACGGTAGTGAATAACAAAGACTCTGGTGACCTGTAATGTACAACACATAACAATCCCTGCCATCTTAAAGGTATATTCAGTGATTTCACTCAAAAAACCTTAGGTTTCGTTTTTGGCTGTGGGACCCAGCCTTTCGTCCAATCAGGATAGAGAGTCAAAAACGAAACCTAAGGTTTTTTGACCCCCAGGGGTTAACTGGGGAGAGGGAGGAACTCCTTATATGGCCAGCACACTCTATAGTAGGGAGGATTATCACAACAAAACAAAAAAATAAGTGATATTTGAATTAAGTGAAATCACTGAATATACCTTTAATTAATGAATGAATCCCGTATTGCCACGGTTTTCCCCCTTTCAACCCTTATTTTGAAGATCCAAAACACTGCGACCGGAACAGGATGTTAACATAATGGTGTGTGTTGTCGGATTAGGTGTTCTCTCGCGTGCCGATGAGAAGTACAGGTGTTCTCTCGCTAGCCGATGAGAAGTACAGGTGTTCTCTCGCGTGCCGATGAGAAGTACAGGTGTTCTCTCGCTAGCCGATGAGAAGTACAGGTGTTCTCTCGCTAGCCGATGAGAAGTACAGGCCGGCGCCATTAGAGCGACTGCTATGCTCTGTGGAATAAGCCATGTTTTGACCAGAAATGCCGCCTGGGACGGGGGAATTGGTGATGAAAGCGACTGAAAGCGTGGGTGTGCACGCTATGTGTTAAATGGCATCTTGACTTGTAGTGACATTCTTTATCTGCTATGATGTGTCATTGTCCAACGGCTGTTCCTGTCCCTGCTCACTCGCTCACATTGAGCAGATGGGAAAACAAAAGCGCACGCAACAAGATCTGACTTCAGTCAGTCTTCTTTCCAATTGGCAAATGATCTACATTGGGCTGTTGGAAAATAGTCAGTTAGTTGTCGTGCTGAGAAGTGTGAGAGATGGTGCAATTTCAATTGTGTTTTGTTTTGATACATACAAAAACAGGCAACAATAAAGACAAAGTGCAGTATTGCAATTTATAAAGGCTGCTTTATTTTCTAAAGAGTTCAGAACCACTGGCTTATACTCCAACCCTCATGTCAAGGATGCATCTGGAGTCGGCATGGGCAGGCGTTTAGGTGATATCACCAGAGGTGCAATTGCAGGTGGCGTAGCACCTGGTTTGGATGGTAATGTATCCGATTAGTTGCACAGTTCATGAACATTTTTGCTTTTTTGGAAAATTAATAATTAACCGAATCTGCGCCAGAACGAGATAATCTTGTGAATAGCTGTACCCCGCTGTGCCATCCACAAGAGTACGATATTTGATTTATAAGCATTAAAGGGGCATTTCATTGCTGGAAGAAACTCCAGTCACTCAATGTTAATGGTATTTGTAGTAGATAACAGCAGGCCAGAAAAATAATAAAGGCTGGGTTTCCCAAACGCAGATGGTGGCCGAACGGTTTGCGGAGCGGTCTTGATATCGGAAGGTCGCTAGTTCGTATCCCCGGACCGGCACGTTAAAATGACCGCCGCTGAAGTGCCCTTGGACAAGGCATTGAACCCCTACCACGAAATGTTCTATGAGCAGGGTCTGGCTGTAAACAAGTTCTTGAGCTTAGTCCAGTTACCCTGGGTAAACATAGTACCTTTCCTTTCCTAGTATGGTAGGCCTCAGGTCTACCATTCTGAATTTTAATTTAATAATATTTGGACTGCTGGACAGCTGGCAGTAGGCTCTCTTTACTCTTATATAAATATAATATATATTATTATTTATATATATATATATATATATATATATATATATAGTCTTGCAATGCCATTGGTCATGATATTTGCATATAAATACCCCCCACAGATACCCCCCGCATATAAATTACATGATAGTTTAATGAGTTGATTGATCGTTTAGCTTTAGGATTTTTTAACCATGTGTAAGACAAACTAACTGTAGCTTATATTCCGCTCTTTGGAACATTACCGTTCTGTGCAGTGTGCAGTGTGCAGTGTGCAGTGTGCAGTGTGGAGTGTGGAGTGTGGAGTGTGCAGTGTGCAGTGTGCAGTGTGCAGTGTGCAGTGTGCAGTGTGGAGTGTGGAGTGTGGAGTGTGCAGTGTGCAGTGTGCAGTGTGCAGTGTGCAGTGTGGAGTGTGGAGTGTGGAGTGTGGAGTGTGGAGTGTGCAGTGTGCAGTGTGCAGTGTGCAGTGTGCAGTGTGGAGTGTGCAGTGTGCAGTGTGCAGTGTGCAGTGTGCAGTGTGCAGTGTGCAGTGTGGAGTGTGGAGTGTGCAGTGTGCAGTGTGCAGTGTGCAGTGTGCAGTGTGGAGTGTGGAGTGTGGAGTGTGGAGTGTGCAGTGTGCAGTTTGCAGTGTGCAGCTCTACTGAAAATAAATGCTGAAATGTGTGTCCAGAAGCGGCACCAAAGCTCGGTAGGCTATAGTAGCTCCTGTCACCCTGACAGGGCTAGTTGTCTTTGAACCCAGGCCCACGTGTGTGTGTGTGTGTGTGTGTGTGTGTGTCTGTGTGTGTGTGTGTGAGAGAGAGAGAGAGAGAGAGAGAGAGAGAGACAGTCACCCGATACATTATGCTACCCTTGCATCATACACAGCATGTTAACTCTTCTAACCCCTCCTACCACCTTTTCCCTCGTCTTAATGAACACCTATAGGCTCGGTCCCAGGCTTACTCATCTGCGAAGGTCACAATCTATCGGCGGATTAAGTGTCGATCCGGAAAACATCCGACAAATGTATTTCCCCCAGATACTGATTATTATTCCGACCAATCACAACAATTGTTTCATTCACAGAGAATGTAAACTGATTTGTAAAGCATCAACGTCATTTCCTTGAGCGGTATACTTCCGCCAAAATCCCACAACTTAATTCGGCCCAAAACAAACGATAGCTACAGCTTACAGGTTTTATACCCAGCGTGACGAATACCCCCAAGCTGCCAGCATGCTCCTCACGTCTCACTTTGTTTATTTATTCATTATCTCTTGTGTTGCTTCTAATAAGGTATATGAGTGTGTGTGTGTGTGTGTGTGTGTGTGTGTGTGTGTGTGTGTGTGTGTGTGTGTGTGTGTGTGCGTGCGTGCGTTCGTGCGTTTGTGTGTGTGTCTGGCAGCGGGGGGCGGGGGGGTGGTGGGGGGGTTCTGAGACATCACTGAATGGTGCCACTGTCTTGAGCAACAAAAGTGGCAGCGCTGAAGGTTAATGGGCCCACCCACGTGCTGACAGGCCCACCCACGTTCTGACAGGTCTGAAAGGGTGATTAACGAACGCCCCGGGGGGGGGGGGGTTATAGATAGTCACACTCTCTCTTGTCTTTAATATCATTTTGCAGCAAACAACCAGACCACTCCGATGTCTGCTATATGAGCTGCAATGCAACATGGAGGTCTATTTCTTTTGAACCGCGTGATAAAGTTCAGGTTGATGGGGTTTCTAAAAAGATCAGACTCTTAAAGTTTCTAGACATTCTTTTTTTTTTTTTTTAAGATATTTTTTTGCGGCTTACGCCTTTATTGATTTTTTAAGGGATAGAAAGTAGGCTGACAGGAAACGGGAGAGAGATGGGGGGATGACATGCGGTAAAGGCCGTGTCGGGTCCGGGAGTCGAACCCGCGGCACACCGCGACTGGATCACCAGTCCGGTGCCCAGACCGTTACGCTACGGCCTGGGCCTTTCTAGACATTCTTATCGCTAATAAAAATGACTCATTGTACCACTCCCCCCACCCCTCTCTGTCTCTGTCTCTCTCTCTCTCTCTCTCTCTCTCTCTCTCTCTCTCTCGTGCTCTCGTCCCTCTGTTCTGTATTATAGCGTCTTGAATCCCACATGAGCCGGCGTACCATCCTCCAAATCACTCTTCCGCTCCTTCTCTCTCTACTGCGTTGCCACCTCAGAATTTGACCCTTGAACGCGATCTATCATAAACAACTGAAATGACCACATGACCACATCTCCGTCATCGGCGGTGAAGCCTTGGATTAGACTTGACATATTACTGTAGATCAATACATCAATTTAAAGGCAATACAACATTCATGCACATTGTAATGCAAACATGGCAGCACCATATGTCGTAGAAACACTATTTCCTCCATATGGCTTCACCAGGTCCTGATGGCTGCACCCCCTGCCTTACACCTATACCTTGGGTAGGCCACTTAGCCTGGCAGAGACGTGTTCCATGGATCGCCCATCTCGTTGTGCCGGTCTGCAATCCCCCAAAAATGCCCTCTTGGTGTACATGTTCTCTTTGGCAGGGTGTTTGTGTTTAACCCATTCTGACCTGAGATCAGATTCATACGAGCTTTCCACTGGACACACACTGGTCTGATTAACCCGAAGCTGACCTGAGATCAGATTCTAAAAATGTCAGTCGTTCTTCAATTTTTCAAAAATAGCAGACCTACAAGCTCGTATCGCGCCACTCGGTGGCGCGATATGAGCTTGTAGATCTGCTATTTTTAAATAGCTAAAGCATAACATGATGCTGACACCAAAATGGGTGCCCGTTCAGAATGGGTTAATGGATCTACTGTATATGAACTGTGAGAGATGATGGTGATGAAGATGGATGATAACGACGTGGAGGAGGCAGGCAGGGAGATGTTGGACCAATAAGGGTTAAAGCACCAAATTCACAGCCTCACTTTCACAAAATGATAAATATGCAATAATATAGACAAAGACAGTCAAATTAACAAACGGCAATCTGCACTCGCTGTAGTACTGTATCTGCACGCCGGGCTGGTTGGGAAATTCTGTTTCCCCGACAAAGAAAAAAAAAAATACAACAATATCAAGTTGTTAAAGTTTATCTCAACCGAAACATTATTGTTCAATTTAAAAGGTCGAAAGAGTGGCATTTTGAATACTGACGAAGTCTTCCCCTCGAGCGTTGATATGAGTGGTTGGCTCCTATGATAGTAACCCTCACGCTGTTCTTGTGCGTCACATCCTACTGTATGTCACTAATTAATTAATTGCGAACGCAGTGAGCCACTTACTATGACAGCAGGGGCTGAGTGTCTGTGTGTGTGTGTGTCACGCTGTGTGGTGTCACGCTGTTACACCACCGGCCCGCCACCAGAGGGCGCAGCTGTGCCACGCACGCACGCACGCACACACACACACACACACACACACACACACAGGGCGCAGCTGTAGCACACACACACACAACCACACACACACGAGCTGCGTTCGCTTCACGCGTTTGCGCGTCTTACTTGTTAATTTAACCTGGGCCCAGCGGCGCACTCCTGCATGTATGTCACCCGCCCGCAGCTCCAGTTTGGACCACTACCGTCGGTGGCTTCAATGTTGCCCAGCCATTCTGGGGGCTTGGGTCTCTTACTTACTTACGACATGCCAAGCATGTCATATTGCGTCGCATCAAATACAATGCTTGACTGCCAAGCACACAATATTGCGTCCTATATGGTCTTTTCAGTGGTTTATAAACTGGCCTCTGTAAAATCTGAATCCCCCCCCCCCCCCACCCCATTTCCCCTCACTGTATATGTATCTTTTCCCTTTTTGCTTCCTATATGATGAATTCCTGTTCTGTTCTTTAGCTACATAGAAGTGTCTATTTGTATGTCTCTAAATGTTTTGATGAATTGAACAATGTGGACCCTGTTGTAAACAAGTGTAATGCTTAATTGGGTCGTCCACTCACAGTTAACAGTCTTTGTATTGAGTTTGTGCTTAAAATGTACTGTAAATTCTACAAACTGTTAATAAATATTTCAATCAATCAATCAATTAGGGTAGATGGCGCTCTTCGCCAATGTATGAATTAGACGAGGTCGCTTCTCGCCCTCAGGGCATCTTACTGGTACTAGGTTTATAGGAGACGGATGCAACCGAGGGAGGAAAAACAGTAGTGAAAACTTCGATTGGTATCTGCCTCCATAATAAGATTTTAGAAAATAATGCATATACACACACACCCCCAGCTCAAACTTACAGTACCACCCCCACACTCAGCCTTGGCTGTCACATGAATGGATGGAATTGATTGGAAGAAGTGCCAAGCATCACTTTGTCACAGCACTGATGGCGGCGATACAAGTGCAGAGGCATCTGGGAGGGTCTCAGATCACTGACCTTCATGAGTCATATGCTCTCAGCGAGCACTGCCCAAGGAACATATGCTAATACTGTAGGCCTCTGTGACACTTATAACGCAGAGCATCTGCTAAAGTGTGCCCACTGGGGAGGTGCCATGTTGGTGTGCTTCCAACAGGGAATGAATGAGGGCCATTTTCATCTCCATTCTCTTAACCCATTCTGAACGGGCACCCATTTTGGTGTCGGCATCATGTTGTGCTTTAGCTATTGAAAAATAGCAGATCTACAAGCTCATATCGCGCCACCGAGTGGCGCGATATGAGCTTGTAGGTCTGCTATTTTTTGAAAAATCGAAGAACGACTGACATTTTTAGAATCTGATCTCAGGTCAGAATGGGTTCATCAGACCAGTGTGTGTCCGGCGGAAACCTCGTATGAATCTGATCTCAGGTCAGAATGGGTTAAAGTAGCTATAAGTAATAATATATCAAAATTGTAATGACTTTTTTTTATTTTCCTTTTTTCTTTTTTCTTTTTCAGGCAGCCAGTCTCTGTGACACCGCAGTCTGCCTTCAATATTATGTGACTGTCCACTTCCTGATTGGTTGCGTGAAGTTTGGACCAATGACAAAGCTTCTATAGGAAAATCTTTGAATGCAGACCGCAGCACCTAGAGGTGTCGCAGAAGACTGCATTGTTTTGGGGGGGAGGGGGGGGGGGGGGGGGGGTGTTTAATCCAATGCTGGCTGTCTGAAGTGAATACTAAAAATCACACCCGTGTGAAGTGAGGGGTGCTCTTATCATCTTACAAAATCGAGGAGGGAATTGGGTATAGCTTATTGGAGCAGCATCTTGTAACATAAGTTGTATCATCTATGATATGATGATTAGGTGATGTAATGATGATGTAAAACAAACAGTGTCAAAACAAGCATTAAATTCTCTTATGGGATTTAATGTTTGTGTTTGGGACAAAACAAACTTTAATTTCTCTTCATTGTCAATGGCATTTTTTAAACAAACATTGAACTAAAAACAAACATAAAATACGTTTTATACATTTTGGATTATTATTACTTCTAGGAGGGGAGGCGGGACAATAGGTTGTTGAACCAATAGACAGTAGAGCAGGCGTCGGTTTCCAGCGCTATAGTTTGAATTTAACTGGTTAAATATTCTGAATGAGTTAACCCATTCTGACCGGGCACCCATTTTGGTGTCGGCATCATGTTATGCTTTAGCTATTTAAAAATAGCAGATCTACAAGCTCATATCGCGCCACCGAGTGGCGCGATACGAGCTTGTAGGTCTGCTATTTTTGAAAAATCGAAGAACGACTGACATAGAAACATAGCTTTATCAGAATGTCAGGATGTAGAAGACGTTTATAGAATCTGATCTCAGGTCAGAATGGGTTAAAACTGGAAAGACCGGCCCAGAGCTCTGGACGGACCTCTGATAGCGCGCTCATGACACCATGACTCAGCCATAACCATATAAGGAGTTCCCAATGCAGCAACGCCCAAATATGGACTGTGTTGTCTGACCTCAATGTGTCATCAGAGAGAGAGAGAGACAGAGAGAGACACGCACGCACGCTCGCGCGCACACACACACACACACACACACACACACACACACACACACACACACACACACGCACACACACACACACACGCACACACACACACACACACACACACACATGTACTGTAGCATTTTGTTTTTCATTCATTATAGCTTGCGGGGGAGAAATGAAATTGCACATTGGTTATTGTGTTTATGAGGAATGCAGCATTTCAATAGTGACATTGTAGTGGCATTGGCCCTTTAGTCTGCAGGCAGCATGAAAGGCGCTGGCTCACATGAGTAGTGCTTTCTTTCCCCATGAGAACGGGGAAAGAAAGCGCTCTTAACTCATTCTGACCTGAGATCAGATTCATACGAGGTTTCCGCCAGACACACACTGGTCTGATGAACCCATTCTGACCTGAGATCAGATTCTAAAAATGTCAGTCGTTCTTCGATTTCTTTCAAAAGATAGCAGACCTACAAGCTCGTATCGCGCCACTCGGTGGCGCGATATGAGCTTGTAGATCTGCTATTTTTAAATAGCTAAAGCATAACATGATGCTAACACCAAAATGGATGCCCCGTTCAGAATGGATTAAAAATGAAAGTGCATTTCATTAGGTAACAGATAAATGGGAACGCTTGCTTAGTGAATGCCAATTACACTTGTTTGGCATCTTTTCAAAACAATCCTTCGGCTCTGATCAGTGCCGTGTTTTTTTTATGTTTGACAAATCCAGTCTCTCAGTTTTGTTGTAGTTGTTGTTGTTTTTGTTGTTTTTACCCATTCGTCTGTTCCAAAGATTTGCTCATTTCCACTATGTGTTTATTACTGTTCAATGCCATTTGGATTACCCAGAGTCGAGTTTTGTTTCTTTCGCTGCCCCCCCCCCCCCCCCCATCCCCAGTTCCCCAAGAGCATGAATTTGCTAATTGAAAAAGCGGGTAAAAATGACCTTAATCCTCCCCTTCATTCTGCAGGAAATGGGCCTGCTCTGCAGGGACGGCGTTTTAGTACAGCCGCCATCTGTTGCATTTTTCATTAACAAAATCTATTCATTGGTTTGGTTATAGCCACATGTGCTCAGACCATGCTATGGCTCCCACAACAACACTCCTCAATCATGGAGCTGGAAGTGAATGTAAACATGTTTTCAGATTGTTCCAGTAATACGTATATTCATGGAGGATTATAGCATTTTGTGTATGTTCATAATCGAGGTCTGCGACTTTGTCTCATGCAGGATGCAGTCAGTATGGGGTTCCAACTTCTTATGCAGACCCGTACCCTATGTGTATGTGTGTGTGTGTGTGTGTGTGTGTGTGTGTGTGTGTGTGCGTGCGTGCGTGCGTGCGTGCGTGCGTGCGTGCGTGCGTGCGAAATTGAGGCGAAAGTATTCACACTATTATTTAAGTCCTGTTCTCTAGTTACACATTCCCAGTTTATTTCCATTAAATCGTGTTCAAAGTTACCCATGTTCGCCCTAGGAATTCCTGTCGTTGAGGTTCGACCTTCCGTTTTACTACGTATGGGGAACCAGACATTTTCCTGTTCTTACAATCAAGGTCATATTAAGATCTGAAAGTCCAGTGATAAGATTATATGTTTTTATTGCTCTCTCGGGTCTATTTGTGAAAATCAGATCTATACGAGTTTCACTCGTCCTAGTGATGCGAGTGGGTTTATCAATCAACTGCTTATATTTATGTTTATCCATTTACAGATTTCAGTTTTAATTTGCCCTTTTTATCGGCCCAATTGACATTGTAGTCCCCCAAAAATATAGTCTCATTACATTGATCACAAGCAGAGAGAAGACTTTTCAATTCATTATAAAAAATCAGCATTATGAGATGGAGGATTATAAAGTGCAACTATGTTAAAATTCATGTTGGGAGAAAGTATTACATTGATTCCCAGACACTCCACGTTTACAGCCAATTCAAGCTCCACACATTTAATACATTCCCTAATGTAGATTAGAACACCGGCCCCCCCTGCTTTACCTGTTCTATCTTTCCTAAAACATGTGTATCCAGATATGTTAACTCGGTCAGTGGAGACATTGCTGTTCAGCCAGCTCTCAGTTATACACAGGAAATCCAAGTTGGAGTCAATTAGTACTTTCCCAAACCCCTGATCCATAAACCCCTGATCCTAAACCCCTGATCCATAAACCCCTGATCCTAAACCCCTGATCCCAGGAAATTGCCTGTCTTTAACTGTACCACTACCTACCTACCTGCACGCACGCACGCACGCACACGTGCACAGGCACACACACACACACACACACACACACACACACACACACACACACACACACACACACACACACACACACACACACACACACACACACACACACACACACACACAGACAGACAGACAGACAGACAGACAGACAGACAGACAGACACACACACACACAGAGCCTTCAGCATGCCACCAGAAACACTGGTTTGATGTTAATGATGATACATCCAGTGTACAGAACGTACAGTAGCGGAGATAACCTGCAGCACTGATCACAGGTCAGTGCTGCGGGAGAGCCACTAATCTTTACGGCCGCATGCTGCAGATGTGCTGGAGCTCTTGTCAAAGTCCACACCACGCCACATTTTATCGGATAGTCTGGCAACTATACTAGGCTTCTGTTTTGTTTTAGGCCCGGGTATCATTTCGTTCAGTATTGGTGCAAGATAAAAATGAAAGGTAAAAAAATAGATGATTATATATATATATATATTTAAGTAATTAATTAAAATAAAAATGTTACCGAGAAGCATCGTTGGGTCTTACAGGGTTAGATTAGAGAGAACTGTTAGACTATGGGTACATCCAGACAGTAGTGTCAAGAAAGTCTCTTTTAACCAATTCTGACCTGAGATCAGATTCATACGAGGTTTCCACTGGACACACACTGGTCTGATTAACCCATTCTGACCTGAGATCAGATTCATACGAGGTTTCCACTGGACACACACTGGTCTGATTAACCCATTCTGACCTGAGATCAGATTCTAAAAATGTCAGTCGCTCTTCGATTTAAAAAAAATAGCAGACCTACAAGCTCGTATCGCGCCACTCGGCGGCGCGATATGAGCTTGTAGATCTGCTATTTTTCAATAGCTAAAGCATAACATGATGCCGACACCAAAATGGGTGCCCGGTCAGAATGGGTTTAAACAGCTGGTGGATGGAAAAGACGCTTGTGTGCGCGGCTTCAACTTGCAGCGTCGGCAAAGCGTTTCCGTTTTTTTGCCGACTTGTACCCAATGGGTGTATAAGCACACATGGGCGACGGGCGTCAAGGCGCGGCAAAAAGCCGCTCGTGGCAAGCGTCTCTTCCTGGTTGGATGGAAATGAAATTAAATGAAGCTCCACCCACGCGGCAGGATGCCGCGTCCAGCCAGATTCCCTGAAACGCTTGCCCCCTCCATCTTCGTGACGCTACAGCAGGGGGGCAGTCAGACAGATATTTTGTGAAGCCTATAAGGAAATCGCGATTCATATAATGGCCTGTTGTGGCGCTGTCATTGGACCCAGAAAAACCCATAGCCCCATAGAAGTCCATGTATTTGGGCCCAACTTCACCTAGACTGTATTACCTTAATAAACATGGTCATGAATACTTTCTGCTTCCAGTCACTAGTTTAAAGTCTAATTTCTAATGTCATAATATTCTTTTTGGAAAATTATGGTCCCATTAATTAAAAAAATGACCATAAAGTCACGTATGTTCTGAGGGGCGTGGCTACCGTTACAGTCTATGATCGGGATTCCCCTCCCACTCGAGTCAAAATAAAAACCAACGGAGAAGAAGGGGGGAAGTCCCGCCTCGTGTCTGGGCCAGCCAATGGCCAGCTGGGCCAAAACGGAGCCAGCCAATGGCCAGCTGGGCCCAAACGGATCTAGAAAGATGGCGACTTACAGTGCAGGAATAACAGGCTTCATTTTACGTCCATGTTAGACCCGGGGAACGCTTTGTCCATATTTTTTTTTACAGTCTATGGCCTGCACTGACTCTGAGTAGCAGTGCATGCTAGAGACTAGAGAGAAACAAGCTACCAGGTCAAAGCCATTTAAACCCATTTGAAGATAGCTGATCTACAAGCTCACAGTGCATCACATCGGGACGCGTTATGAGCTTGTAGATCGGCTATTTTCTAAAAAAGATCTTGAAGAAAAACATTTTAACAACATAAATCTTGTATTGTTGCATTGTCCCTGGCACAAAATATTTTCAGACGGATGTCCGCAGACAAATCCATCCTTGGCATGGAAATGTTTGAGAACCACTGTCCAATTAAATAAGCAACTTTAAGCCCCCAAAACAACTTTGGAGGAAAACAAGTCCAAAGTCGCTTATAACAACCAGACATGGCAACACTGCTGACCAGCCTTCAGGGTCTCTTTAAAATCCTCCGGTAGCCACGCCCCCTCCCTCCACACACACCTGCTGCAAGCAAACAGATAGTTTAGTTGTTCAGTTGTTAAAAAGAGTGAAATAAACAAGCCTAATGTAACTTTACACCTCATGGAAGTTGAGTGGAGTAGTCTGGGGTTTTTTTAGGAAGTGAAAACTGCTCAGTCACAGAGGTGTCAGGTACGTGTGACAGTTTGGAAGAGAAGTTCATCCATCTTCATAACAAACTGGTGAGTGGTGAGTTAGCTACCTGTGCTAAGTAAGCATTAGCGTGTGTGTGTGTGCGTGTGTGTGTGTGTGTGTGTGTGTGTGTGTGTGCGCGTGTGTGTGTGCGTGCGTGCGTGTGTGCGTGCGTGCGTGCATGAGTGAGAGGGTGAAATTAACAAACAAAGGTGCTTGAAGTGCTGTGTGCATGTCTTTTATATACATGTATAGAATAAATATACAGACCTACAATGTTTTGTTTGGGGTGTCACAGCACCAAATCCTTAAAAAAACGTCATTCTTAACTGCACCACACAGTTAAGAATGAAGTTTCAACCCATTCTGACCTGAGATCAGATTCATACGAGGTTTCCGCCGGACACACACTGGTCTGATGAACCCATTCTGACCTGAGATCAGATTCTAAAAATGTCAGTCGCTCTTCAATTTTTCAAAAATAGCAGACCTACAAGCTTGTATCGCGCCACTCGGTGGCGCGATATGAGCTTGTAGATCTGCTATTTTTAAATAGCTAAAAGCATAACATGATGCTGACACCAAAATGGGTGCCCGGTCAGAATGGGTTAAGGATTTGGTGCTGTGACAGGTACCAATGATGGTTTATTGAACTGAAGTGATATTGAACCAAGCGTGAGAACCTGAATTGCACATATTGCACTATTATTTGAAGGCATACCCTATAGTCCAGGCATGACTAAAGTTCCCACAGCTTCCTTCCTAAAATGTATTATTTATCCAATTTAAAACTAACATTATACGCATGTACACCTATACTGTATGTATACTAGGCTGTGTATGTTGTGACAGGATATAATAGGTAAATAGGCTATACGTTGTAATTAAAGAATTCACTACAAAATCCTGCTCACCACCTACAAAGCTCTCAATAACCTGGCTCCCCCCTACCTCTCCGATCTTCTTGAACCATATGTCCCCCCCCGCTCCCTCAGGTCCAGTGAAGCTAACCTCCTGAAGGTCCGCAAGGCCAAGTACCTGGGGGGACAGGGCCTTTTATGTTTCTGCCCCCAAACTCTGGAATGAACTCCCCAACCAACTCAGAGCTGCTCCCTCTCTCCTCTCTTTCAAAACCTCACTTAAAACCCACCTCTTCAGAATAGCCTTCCCCAGTTGAGGCCTCGTTTACCTTTTATCTTTTTAACCCTGTATCTGTTATTTTTTAGCTTTGATCTTTTTTTCTTAATAAAGTCTGTTCCTGGTGTTCTCATGTAAAGCGCTTTGGGTATTTAGAAAAGCGCTATATAAATCTGAGCTATTATTATTATTATTATTATTATTATAACTGGAAGGATGCAGTATATGTATATAATAATAATAATAATAATAAAACTTTATTTGTATAGCACCTTTCATGACATGAAATGCAGCTCAAAGTGCTTTACAGAACAATGGAGAATAAAAGAAAAGCAAGGCAACGACAGTAATGCAATACAGTGAGGACATGAATAACAAAAACTAAAATAAAAACAACTAAAAGATCAATTTAGGCTGTGTACAGTATGTTTGTCTGCTGTTGCTAGTGAGTTGTGACAGCGTACAGTCACAGTGTTCTTGGTCAGCGCACTTTCTTTCTTTCTACCTTACTTATACTCAAAGCTTATGGTGTCTCTCTCAACCTGCTCCACAGGTACCCGAGCCAGGGCGATGACCCCAGACCCCTAAGCTCCGCTTCTTCTGAGTCCATTCTCCTGTGACATGCTGTGAATGCCGGACCATAGTCTGTCCTAAATCCCTGACCACTGCACTACACCAGAATGCTACTGTACTGTATGTGGTAATTGGTAAATGGTGCATTTATATAGCGCCTTTATCCATGGCACTTTACATAGATTGTGCATTACATTCACCCATTCACACACACATTCATACACCGATGGCAGCGGAAACCATGCAAGGCTCCAACCAGCACATCAGGAGGGGTTCAGTCAGTGTCTTGCTCAAGGCCACTTCGACACTAACTCTGGGGGAGCCCGGGTTTCGAACTCGCAACCTTGCGGTTACCATCCAGCCACTCTACCCCTGAGCCACCGCCGCTGTGCAGTACTCCACGGCTGAGTGCGAAGATGGCAGCCAGGAGAATGAGGCTGGTCGGTGCCATTGATAATGGGAGGAAAGTACTGGCCAGTTAGCCAGATGTATGGAGGATGGAGAATTGGAGATGACGCTGGAGAGTCGGAGGCTCCATCTCTTTATCCATGGGTTCCAAAGTTTGACAGCTCAAGGTAGGAACTTTTTGTTGCTGCTGCCTGTGTTGTATGCTGTGTGTATACTAGTGTGATTCAATCTGGTGTACTATTGGCTCTGGAATGGAATGCTGATGTGAATCCACAGTTTGTATGCTGTGTTGTGTCTGCCGTTGAAGGTATGAGAGTTGTAACAAGGAACAGTATTCGATATATGTGACTCTTGATCACTTCAATAATCCTATGAGTGAATTTGCTGTTTTCCTTTTTGTTTGAGCTAGAGGTTTTGTGCTTTATAACGGCCATCATTTCCAGTTAGTGTCATAAACAGTATGTTATTTGTGTTGTGTTGTGTTGTGGTTGCTGAGGCGTGTTCACCGTGTTGTGAGTTGTTGTGACAGGGTGGCTGTATTGGTTCATGACTGGCATGATGGCAAAGATATGTCTCTATGTCTCACCGAAATGTGTCTTCTGTTTACAAACTTGAGCAATGACTCGAGATTGGAGGGCGGTGGCTCAGGGGTAGAGTGGCTGGATGGTAACCGCAAGGTTGCCAGTTCGAACCCGGGCTCCCCCAGAGTTAGTGTCGAAGTGTCCCTGAGCAAGACTTGCTCCCGATGTGCTGATTGGTGCCTGCTGATTGGTTTCCGCCGCCATCGGTGTATGAATGTGTGAATGTACTGTAATACTCAATCCATGTAAAGCGCCTTGGATAAAGGCACTATATAAATGCACCGTGTACCATTTACCGAGCATCAGGGCACAGCCTGACTGCTGTGAATGCCTGAACCATCACTATATGCTCTATATTTGTGAGTCAATATTCAGTAATCAAAGGGGAAGTAGGCCTACTCGTCACGTCTTCTCTGGAGAGCTCATAGGGTCACAAATATATGGACCTTAGTTGCAGCGATATGTCTGAATTACTGATGACCGGTGGTACTTCTAATGCCAAGAGACAACTCCTTGACGGGTACGGTCACATGAAACCCAAAAGAGATTTTGACCTGCTTCGCCCGGATGATTACACAGAGGGAGGGAGGGAGGGAGAGAGAGAGAGATTTACATGCATGGTGTCTAGCCCATTCTGACCGGGCACCCATTTTGGTGTCGGCATCATGTTATGCTTTAGCTATTTAAAAATAGCAGATCTACAAGCTCATATCGCGCCACCGAGTGGCGCGATACGAGCTTGTAGGTCTGCTATTTTTGAAAAAAATCGAAGAACGACTGACATTTTTAGAATCTGATCTCAGGTCAGAATGGGTTTAATCAGACCAGTGTGTGTCCGGCGGAAACCTTCGTATGAATCTGATCTCAGGTCAGAATGGGCTAGAGGCTATCCATGAGTAATGTATGATTTTATGTGTGAGGACAAGAGTCCATGTGTGTTATACTGTACATTCCACATTATGGAACGAGCAAATGTTATTTTAGAGAGAGAAAGATAGAGAGAGAGAGAGGGGGGGGCTTGGAAATTATGACAGCAAGGGTTAATTACACATAATATGTGTAATTAACCCTCTATATTATAGAGAAGCATGCAATATAGGTTATACTTCAATTAAGCAATATTACACGAGAGGGTGTTGTTTAACGTGATTATTGCCACGACAGGGATGCGGTCAGGAACGAGACGAAGTCGAGTTCCGCAAGCATCACTGAAGTGGCAATAATCACGTTAAACAACACCCTCTCGTGTAATATTGCAATTCTACAACAGTTACCCTTAAAACAAAGAAAATCGCTGAAAAAATATATATTTTTAATGACAGATGTAGTCACTACGACCACAAATGTCCAAAGAAACTAGCTAGCCTAGCCACCGAGTTTGCTAGCGCTCTGGGAAAACAGAGCGGCTGAATTCTTTGTTTTGATTAGGTGGTGAACAGTAGTGGTTTGATCAACGGCTAGAAACCGTTTCAACCAATCAGATTGCTTCGTCTTAACGACCTGTTGTAGAATGAGAGACACATTCCTTGACAAGACTCTTGACATGCTCCTAGTCTGTTCAGACTTACAGTACATGAGCAGAACACATGGAGCACGGGGGCTGTTTCCTCAGGGATAATTTAATGAAGAACAAACTTCACGCTTCATAAAAGGTCAGACTTGAACAGAAATGGATTCAGTGTGATATAGGAACAGAGTATAGCAGTGAGACTCCATGCTCCATGGGCACAGTTAACCTATTCTGACCTGAGATCAGATTCATACGAGGTTTCCGCCGGACACACACTGGTCTGATTAAACCCATTCTGACCTGAGATCAGATTAAAAAAATGTCAGTCGTTCTTCGATTTTTCAAAAATAGCAGACCTACAAGCTCGTATCGCGCCACTCGGTGGCGCGATATGAGCTTGTAGATCTGCTATTTTTAAATAGATAAAGCATAACATGATGCCGACACCAAAATGGGTGCCCGGTCAGAATGGGTTAATCAATGTAATATGCTGTACGTACAGTCCGCATCTGGCAGTGACATCTCTGAGAGTTAATGATTGAGACTGAACTCTGAACATGTACGTGTCATTTTAATTATTTGTGCTACCCTGGAGAAATAGCCGTATGCGAAATCAGTTTAATCAGAACCCACGTCTGTCTGTACAGTATAATCAAGTTATTCTGAGTATCAATATCTACAATAATCTCTCTCAAATGTATTAAAACCAATATCATTACGTCTAGGCCAGTGGTTTTCAAAGTGGGGTCCAGGGACCAAAGGGGTCTTTAACCCATTCTGAACGGGCACCCATTTTGGTGTTGGCATCATGTCGTGCTTTAGCTATTGAAAAATAGCAGATCTACAAGCTCGTATCGCGCCACCGAGTGGCGCGATACGAGCTTGTAGGTCTGCTATTTTTGAAAAATCTAAAAAAAACGACTGACATTTTTAGAATCTGATCTCAGGTCAGAATGGGTTCATCAGACCAGTGTGTGTCCATGTGGAAACCTCGTATGAATCTGATCTCAGGTCAGAATGGGTTAAACCATATTACAGTGATGGAAATAGCCTGAATCCTGCATCCTTCTTAGACTCACTCAATTGAGACAGGACGCAATCATGATGTCACCCTCTGGGGGTCCTGGGGTGCAATACTGTACTTAGTACTGTACTCATCATTGAAGTAGGACTTTTGCATATAACACTAAAACACGGTTGATTTTCACCCAGACAATTATATTTTTGTAACTTTTTCATAATGTTGCTCAGTGAAAATATACTTCTGATCTACTGACTACATCATAGAAGGTATAGGTTTGTTTCCCTGCCCACATGTGCCTGTTGTTTTCTCCAAGCTAGTGTTTGGCTGAATTTCTTGTGTTTAGTGACAGAGTGATAGAGAAAAATCCCATACAAAATGGACTTTTATTTTTTATGTTTTTTTTGCTGGGCCATTTTCACTTGTCCCAGGAATGGGAGGACCAAAGGAGAAGTTCCCAGCTCCATTATTTATTTTGTTTTGAATATTTATTTAATATTACCGCCTTCTCCTCCCCCCCCCCCCCCCTATGATAGGGCCCCCACATTTTTCTGTACTTTATTTTGATGAGAAATTGACGTCCCACTGGTTTAAAAACAATTAACCAATTCTGACCTGAGATCAGATTCATACGAGGTTTCCACTGGGACACACACTGGTCTGATTAACCCATTCTGACCTGAGATCAGATTCTATAAAATGTCAGTCGTTCTTCGATTTTTCAAAAAATAGCAGACCTACAAGCTCGTAGCACGCCACTCGGTGGCGCGCTACGAGCTTGTAGATCTGCTAAAGCATAACATGATGCTAACACCAAAATGGGTGCCCGTTCAGAATGGGTTAATGGTCCATGAGTCAGAGTAGTTTTCGCACAAATTACGGTATCTCAAATAAGATATCACACATCACATCCTCATCAGGCGTGTGTTTTTTTTTCTTCTTCTTTCTCAACCACGCCATGCCGTCCGTGAGAACGGCAGGCGGGGGAATACGTGACTGTGATTCTCTCTCTCGGCACACACACCTCAGCTACAGCATGAGAGCAATTAACCCATTCTGAACGGGCACCCGTTTTGCTGTCGGCATCACGTCGTGCTTTAGCTATTGAAAAATAGCAGATCTACAAGCTCATATCGCGCCACCGAGTGGCGCGATACGAGCTTGTAGGTCTGCTATTTTTGAAAAAAAATCGAAGAACGACTGACATTTTTAGAATCTGATCTCAGGTCAGAATGGGTTCATCAGACCAGTGTGTGTCCAGTGGAAAACCTCGTATGAATCTGATCTCAGGTCAGAATGGGTTAAAATATTGTCTTCTCTGTTCTCCTGTCTCTGTCACCCTGCTGCCTGATGGGTGGAGTCACTAATTCAAAGTGCTCAGTGGTGAACGATAATGACACTGTTGTTTGCAGTGAGGGGCATACTGTACGAATCTGTGTACTAACGTAATTATTTGCACTGGTTTTTGTTTATCCTATTCTGACCGGGCACCCATTTTGGTGTCGGCATCACGTCGTGCTTTAGCTATTGAAAAATAGCAGATCTACAAGCTCATATCGCGCCACCGAGTGGCGCGATACGAGCTTGTAGGTCTGCTATTTTTGAGTATTCGAAGAACGACTGACATAGAAACATAGCTTTTTTCAGAGAACTGTCAGGATGTAGAAGACGTTTTTAGAATCTGATCTCAGGTCAGAATGGGTTAAATGTAGGCGGCCTGCTGTCATGCCCCATCTGTCCATCTATGGCTGCCAAAGTCCATCAGTGTGTTATAGAGAAAGTACTGTAGAAGTACTGTAAAAACAACATGCAGTGTATTGAATAATTATGTATGACGCTTATTCACAAATGGGTGCCAGATGTGCAGCTGGGGTCCTTTTAACCCATTCTGACCTGAGATCAGATTCATACGAGGTTTCCACCGGACACACACTGGTCTGATGAACCCATTCTGACCTGAGATCAGATTCTAAAAATGTCAGTCGCTCTTTGATTTTTCAAAAATAGCAGACCTATAAGCTCGTATCGCGCCACTCGGTGGCGCGATATGAGCTTGTAGATCTGCTATTTTTCAATAGCTAAAGCATAACATGATGCCGACACCAAAATGGGTGCCCGTTCAGATTGGTTAATTCTTGTGCAACCATACTGTAATCAAAAGAAAGAAGTATAGATAAGATAAATTAACATTTATCAACGTTATTCCTTTCCTATTCTTTATTTCTTTTTAGATGCCTTATGCCACTTTGAATGCTTTTGTGTATGAAAAGTACTACACATGTAAAGTTTTAACAAAAGGTGACAGATTGTCCCACAAATGTGTAGAAGAAAGAGATTAAGAGCATGCAAGTCCTGTAAGATTTCTCCTGTTACCCCCAACTGTTTTTCTGATAAGCTCAGAAATGGACTGTAAAGGTATTCTACAGTGTATAATTAACACATTGATTGCTAGAGTTTTCTATTTGCTCAGGCTTGGTGGTGCTGAGCGATTAACATTGGGACTTCTGAACTTTTTCGGGGCCCACAGCGAGGGGCCTCTTATAGCGAGAATCACACCGCATAAATCAAAAGGAAGCCAAACTAGTCCACTTCAATTTAAAAAAAAAATTATGATTCTACCATCTTCCATTCTGGAGATATTGACCTTTTTCTAACACCTGCTTTTCGCAGCACGCTGCTCTTTTGAAAAAACAGCAGAGATATGGAAGGTTGAAGTTGACAGACATTGACAGACAGATATAAAAATGAACACAAATAATATCATATACATACTACACACTGAATGAAAGCCCTGAATGTCTACTTTTAGGAGGAAAACAAATACACATGGTCCCATGTATAGTTTGTCAGTAATTGGCTATTGAATGCAGCTTGCGCCCACCAGAGAGGATTTCAGAAAATGCATGGACCAGAAGAACTATTATTCACAAAATAAGGCCTATAGCGAAATGTACATACTATATACCGTATGAAACAGAAGACTCTCTGCTTTCATAAGAAAAATACTTCTACTGTAATAATAATGAAAATCACACCCCTGTGAAGTGAGCAGTGCAATGTTGCGCAACATTGCACTGCTCACTTCACAGGGGTGTGATTTTCATTATTATTACAGTAGAAGTATTTTTCTTATGAAAGCAGAGAGTCTTCTGTTTCATACGGTATATAGTATGTACATTTCGCTATAGGCCTTATTTTGTGAATAATAGTTCTTCTGGTCCATGCATTTTCTGAAATCCTCTCTGGTGGGCGCAAGCTGCATTCAATAGCCAATTACTGACAAACTATATTTGTATATATTTGTATATTTGTTTTCCTCCTAAAAGTAGACATTCAGGGCTTTCATTCAGTGTGTAGTATGTATATGATAATAATTTATTTATGTTTATATCTGCCTGTCAATCTCTGTGACTTTAAACCTTTATAACTCGCTATGATAACTTCATGAGGAAATGCTCACTTCACAGGGGTGTGATTTTTATTATTATTACAGTATTAGTTTTTTTCTTATGAAAGCAGAGGGTCTTCTGTTTCATACGGTATATAATATGTACATGTCGCTATAGGCCTTATTTTGTGAATAATAGTTGGACCTGAACAACTGCATTCAATATCCTACTGACAAACTGTACATGGGATCAATATTATGTATTTGTTTTCCTCCTAAAAGTAGACAATTAGGGCTTTCATTCAGTGTGTAGTATGTATATGACAATAATTTATTTATGTTTATTTTTATATCTGCCTTCAGAACGATAGTATAACGGTGAGATGCGTTACTGGATCGGTGAGTTTAGTGGTTGAGGTTGACATGTCTGGACATGTTTGAGGAAAGAAGCACAGGAGAGAGAGATGATCAAATAACTGGCTGCTTTGTTGGACAACGCTATCTTCACTTTGTTTGGGCAAAGAAGCAGAGATCAGCGATGGAAAAGAGTTTTATCCACGGCAGATAAGTAATGACGTATTATCGAGGGACCGCCATGATCAACTAACTGCCTGGGACCGAGGCTACGTTGTCACCAGCCAATGCAGCCATCGCTATCCGTTGTGTGATTGTAGCCTTTTTATTCATTATAATTGCAGTGATAAGACCTATATCACAGCCGGGCGTCTCTCTCGATACCGTGGATATAGCCTACATCCACAATCACACAACGGATAGCGATGATGGCTGCATTGGCTGACGAAGACGTAGGCAGTAAGTTGATCATGGCGGTCCTTCGATAATACGTCATTACTTATCTGCCGTGGATATAAAGCTCTTTTCCATCGCTGATCGTGCTTCTTGCCCAAACAAACAAAGTGAAGACGCGATGGCGATCCACACAACGGATAGCGATGGCTGGTGAAGACTGAAGACGTAGCCAGGCAGTTAGTTGATCATGGCGTGTGCCGTGTGCGTGTTGAAAACGTTATGAAATGGTGATCGTTGAAGATTATTCTTGGTTTATATACTGGCAGAGGGCAAATCGACACGACTGCGTTATATCTTTTTCCGAGAATGAGAGAGCGGTGCAAGGCGATTACAAGGCGCAGTGTGGCCTGGGGCCAGGGAACTCAAACTGCAATGCGATCCGGGCAGAAGAGAGTCAAGAGACTCCCCCCACAAAGATTCCTCGGGAGAAACCATGTAGAAACAGGAGGGGAGGGGGAATCGAGTGTATTCACAGACACTAGACTACTACTAGAGTATGGGTAACTCCATTTTAGATGCCCTGACATCTGCGTTGGTCTATGCCGTTGCCGTGCAGACCCATACGTGTAATGGAGGCATTGGAGGAGGGAGCGTCTTCGCCACAGACAGACCTCTTTTCAGGAGGGAGGGGCTTTTTACTCCCGGATCACATATTGGAGCTTCCTGGAGACGATCGCTGTTATTTTCCTCGGTGTCCTGGAGCATAGGACGTTGATGTACAGTAAGCAATAAAAAAACGTATAAAACGTATACATACGCTTCGCGCGTACGGCGTTCGATATTAATAAAGCGTATGGATACGTTTCCAGCATTTTTTGTGTTAAGCAATAAGCCACGAGAGGTCTCAGGTTACCGGGTATTTTACACTGCCTGGGAGCGTAGGCAGAACCGACGCGCAGCGGAGGGTCTTCTACCTCCCAGCCAGTGTAAAATACCCGGTAAGCTGGGGCCTCGAGTGGCTTATTGCTTTTCTAAAACGGTTACAAACATATAGCAATATTATCCTAATAAAACTATTAAATTCACAAAAGTATCTACGCTTTGTGCCACCAGAGCGAGCGACCCAGAGCCAAAACACTTCCTTGTTTTGCTCCGCATGTAGCCTATGTGACGGGAGAATTGCGCTCGATGTATTTACGGGGCTGCCTGGAGCCACACATTCACAGTCATATGAGCCGGGCGGTGCTTAGACGCCCGCACGGCATGTGTTTGTACAGCAATCAAGCGCTCCCCTTCCCCAGTTAAGCTACAAGGCTGCAGTTTGATACAAAGTGATTGAAGGAGTGGGTTATCGGTGAAATTTACACCGGTCACGTGACGGTAACCAGCCAATCAGAATGAAGTATTGGGACTACCAGTTTTAGAAGGCAAAGTCTCACACACATGACCACAGAAGTATAGAAGTTGGGCTGAACTGAGTCAAAGTCATTTACATGCGTCACAGAGTGGTGACATTCAGCGCCCACTCAACTGCAACCGCAAAGGGAAGAGAAGAAAAGCATAAAAAAAGGCTGATTATTCTGCCTCAGGCGGCTGAGGCGGGGCAGGGGGGTGAGCTGCTTCCTCTAGCACGTTTCTGCCTCACCTTGGACCTTTAGCTGTCAGTGTCAGGTAGAAATGGTGCCAAGTTGCATTGCCTCTCCTTCACATTCTCCTCCTGAGTCTGTGTGTGTGTCTCTCTCTCTCTCTCTCTCTCTCTCTGTCTCTGTCTCTGTCTCTCTCTCTGTCTCTGTCTCTGTCTCTGTCTCTGTCTCTGTCTCTGTCTCTCTGTCTCTCTGTGTCTCTGTGTCTCTGTGTCTCTGTCTCTCAGTGTCAGGTAGAAATGGTGCCAAGTTGCATTGCCTCTCCTTCACATTCTCCTCCTGAGTGTGTGTGTGTCTCTCTCTGTCTCTCTCTGTCTCTCTCTCTCTCTCTGTCTCTGTCTCTGTCTCTGTCTCTGTCTCTGTGTGTCTCTGTGTCTCTGTGTCTCTGTCTCTCTGTGTCAAGTAGAAATGGTGCCAAGTTGCATTGCCTCTCCTTCACATTCTCCTCCTGAGTCTGTCTCTCTCTCTCTGTCTCTCTGAATAAGAACGGACCCACCAGTCCAAACTAATCGGAACAGAGACGGTGCACATCGGTGCACTGTATAACAGCCCCAGCTGATGGTAGTAATAGACCCAAAGCTTGCCAGTGAGTAACCTCGGAAACCCAGACGTTTTTAGCCACCGAGAGACTCAGAGAATCAGTCTAGAACAGCGAAACCTACAAGGTGGTTCTCGCTCACACAAATTGGGCAGCAGAGGGTAAACTGCCTCTCATTTATTCATACAAGTCTCCTGGTTCACGGAACGAGGCTGATAATTACCATTAGCAATTACTGCTGAGCAAGTACAGACACCCTTTGTACCGATGTGGACGAGAGGCTATAAGAGCGTGGATGAAAGGCACCCAGGGGCGCCCCTACCTAAAGCAGCACCACACCAGTGGTAGTTTATGAACTGGTCTTCTATGAAACAATACTGGCTTGACTCCAGTCCTGGAGAACCTAAACGCCGTCCTTGCAATCATTTCTCTCTCTCTCTTTCTTTCTTTCTTTCTCTCTTTCTTTCTTTCTTTCTTTCTTTCTTTTTTTCTTTCTTTCTTTCTTTCTTTCTTTCTTTCTTTCTTTCTTTCTTTCTTTCTTTCTTTCTTTCTTTCTTTCTTTCTTTCTTTCTTTCTTTCTTTTTTTCTTTCTTTCTTTCTTTCTTTCTTTGGTGAGAGGGGGGACACCCTCAATTTCATGACGAGTGGGTGACGTCCCCTCCTTTTGAGAGGAAGAAAAAATTAAAATGTATGACGAGAAAGCCTTAAAGTAGAAGCACTGTAAAGCTGCAGAAACCAGGAAGTCACAGGTTAAAGACCTGTTAAGTGATTATTTATTTTTTCCAATTAAATGATCCATCTGTACACTTTTGTATATTGGGTCACATTGGCTCCAGATTTGCCTTGAAATCTGCGAAATGCCCTCTTCTACGCCACCCCTGATTACCGTTACACACTGCTGGTTGCCAGTGGCCTCAGAGGAGGGAGATGACTGGACTCTACTGTCCACACATCCCACTCTGCTCAAGGGGGGCAGGGAGACAGGAGACGCCCCGCCGTTCTCTGAACACAACGATATTAACACATTGAGTACGCCGACTGCCTTCAAAATATAGGCTATAGAATACCGGAGGTGTCTGATCGCTTTTACTTTGAAAGCCATGAACCGGAAACACTTTCCTAAAAAAGTTGACTTTACAAAGTGACCTCAACATCCCCGATCATCTTAATATATTGTTTTACGCTCCAAAAAGCGTTCATATTTTGCGGGAGAGACGGATGAGGAGCAGAAAATAAGTGCCAGCATATCGCTCTATTCATCACCACGGAGAGCGCCCTGGATTAGGAGCTACGAGTCATTCTTTCCGTCTCGCTAACGTGGGAGTCAATAATAAGCTAATAGTTGCACTGAGCGTTAGCATACGGCAAGCGAAAAGCGAAATGCCAAAAAAATAAATAGGAAAAATTCTGAATATTAATATCTCGCCCCGCATCGCTGGGATGTCGCTAGGACGTCCTCAGACGTCCTTAGAACTCTACTCTACTCTACTCTATGACGTTCTCAGGCGTCCTACGTGCTGTAAGTGTTAATGGGACATGACCAGAGGCACGCAGAGACATTGCAGTAATTACACACGCATGCAATTACACACAGGCGGCGCACATACGCATACAGGTGGGAGGAGGTTTATGTGTACACGGTGTCATATGACTGCTTGTGTTCTCCTCTCTGCAGCACTGCAGCGCTGTGCCCATGTCATTATGTTTTAGCCAGGGTACTCAGTGGTGCTAAAGGGGGGACTGTACTTAACCCATTCTGACCTGAGATCAGATTCATACGAGGTTTCCACTGGACACACCACTGGTCTGATGAACCCATTCTGACCTGAGATCAGATTAAAAAAATGTCAGTCGTTCTTCGATTTTTCAAAAATAGCAAAAAAAAAATAGCAGACCTACAAGCTCGTATCGCGCCACTCGGTGGCGCGATATGAGCTTGTAGATCTGCTATAGATCTGCTATTTTTCAATAGATAAAGCATAACATGATGCTAACACCAAAATGGGTGCCCGATCAGAATGGGTTAATAATAAATTAAACAGGCAGCTCTCTCGATAAGCTTATCCACTCTGATGACGCCTACATTTATGAAATATTATACGTGACAAGAAATGTAGGAATTTCTCCGGGGATGTGGATGTTGAACATTAGTGATGGGGAGAAAAAAAAACGAGTGTATTGTTTTTATATGAAAGTGGGTAATACCTTCTGTTCTTCATTTCATATGGAGGTTGGAGAAACCCGAGCTAAAATGTATTTTGTTTAGATTGATCGAATAGATATACATCTTATAGAATCAATGTGAATTTAAAGCTACTAATAACAATATAATTTCACCTTGAATGGGGAAAATATAGTCATTTTCTTGTTCTTTTCATTAAAAAAATAATCTCTGACCATTTTGTGAACGCTTGAAATTAAAGATGACAGATTCCTCCGTTTGTCTTCAAACTCTGGATCAGAGTCGATTTGAACGATTCTGTTTTCTCAGTAGTCGCTGGCCAATTTAGTTTCTGAGCTCGACTATACTGCTGCATTTCACTCATTAGTATTTCAGTAGCTAACAGCATGTTGACAACAAGTGATCCATTGTTTGACAGTTTTCTAACTTAGAACGCTCTGAATAATTCTGGCTACTTATTAAATATTTCATTCTTCCTTTATACTGACGAGTTGCAACATTGTCTCTGTAATGATGAGACGAGCCTGTTCATTTTCCACCAGCGGCACTCATTGGAGTCACACATGCAATTCACACGGCTCTCCTCCTTTAATACCCATTCTGACCTGAGATCAGATTCATACGAGGTTTCCACATGGACACACACTGGTCTGATTAACCCATTCTGACCTGAGATCAGATTCTAAAAATGTCAGTCGTTCTTCGATTTCTTTCAAAAATAGCAGACCTACAATCTCGTATCGCGCCACTCGGTGGCGCGATATGAGCTTGTAGATCTGCTATTTTTAAATAGCTAAAGCATAACATGATGCCGACACCAAAATGGGTGCCCGGTCAGAATTAATTAGTTAATACCCATGTCTCAAAACCCACCGCTTCAGATTAGCCATCCCTCTCTAAATGTCCCTGTTTTACCTTTCATATTGTAAGGGTTTGAGTTATTTTTGCATTGCACTACCCCCTTAATTCGTTGCTTTTTATATTACCTGTCGTTTTGTAGTGTTGTGTCTGTTGTAAAGTGACTGTGTATCTTTGGAAAGAGGAAAACTCATGTATTATTAGTTCCAGAAGGTGGCAGCCATGCGACGTACGTGAAGAAGAACAACATGCTTTGATGTGACAGAGCAGTGTGCACTATATATATGCACATGAATAGATACTTAGGTAGTGGGAAAAGTACCAATACGGCAATGTAGAAATACTATGGAATTCAACCAAAAGTATTAAAAAGTGCAAACATATTTTGAATGCACAAGCTCACTTGAGCTTTAATGTAGATTGGTTATTTTCAAATGTGTACATAGGGCTGAAGTGGTTAACCCATTCTGACCGGTCACCCATTTTGGTGTCAGCATCATGTTATGCTTTAGCTATTGAAAAATAGCAGATCTACAAGCTCATATCGCGCCACCGAGTGACGCGATATGAGCTTGTAGGTCTGCTATTTTTGAAAATTTGAAGAACGACTGACATTTCTAGAATCTGATCTCAGGTCAGAATGGGTTCATCAGGACCAGTGTGTGTCCGGTGGAAACCTTGTATGAATCTGATCTCAGGTCAGAATGGGTTAATGTGTGTTACGTAAAATCTTCAAAGTAAAATCTTCAAAGTAACTATAGTGGCTAAAGTTTCAAATAATTGTAGTGGAGTAAAAATATAACATTTGCCCCTGAGATGTAGAGTAGAAGTGAAAGTAAACATTATGTGGATATCATTTAGAAGTACTGCATGCATACATCACCTTAAAGCACCTCGTACGTGTGCAATGATTAATTCATCCAATTATCCTTGCTGCTACATTGCTGAGGAACCAAAAACAAAGAGTTTCACTCTTTGCATATTATCTAAGATGTAATCATTTATCATACAGAAGTTACAATCTGAATAATGTTTAGGCCTTTAGGGAGAAAGTTACAGTATAGCAGACCATTCCGATGTACTATGGTATAAGCTGCAGTGAAACATTAAGGTCTATATTTTATTGCACTATACAGTATGCATGTAGATAAAGGCCAGGTTAATGGGGTTCCTGAATTAATCAAACTCTTAAACATTTCTGGACATTCCTATCGCTAATTAAATGACTCACTTTTCTCTGTCTCTGTCTCTGTCTCTGTCTCTGTCTCTGTCTCTGTCTCTGTCTCTGTCTCTGTCTCTGTCTCTGTCTCTGTCTCTGTCTCTGTCTGTCTCTGTCTCTGTCTCTGTCTCTGTCTCTGTCTCTGTCTCTGTCTCTGTCTCTGTCTCTGTCTCTGTCTCTGTCTCTGTCTCTGTCTCTGTCTCTGTCTCTGTCTCTGTCTCTCTCTCTCTCTCTCTCTGTCTCTGTCTCTCTCTGTGTCTCTGTCTCTGTCTCTGTCTCTGTCTCTGTCTCTGTGTCTCTGTCTCTGTCTCTGTCTCTGTCTCTGTCTCTCTCTCTCTCTCTCTCTCTCTCTCTCTCTCTCTCTCTCTCTCTCTCTCTCTGTCTCTGTCTCTGTCTCTCTCTCTGTCTGTCTCTGTCTCTGTCTCTGTCTCTGTCTCTGTCTCTGTCTCTCTGTCTCTGTCTCTGTCTCTGTCTCTGTCTCTGTCTCTGTCTCTGTCTCTGTCTCTGTCTCTGTCTCTGTCTCTGTCTCTGTCTCTGTCTCTCTCTCTCTCTCTCTCTGTGTCTCTGTCTCTCTGTCTCTGTCTCTGTCTCTGTCTCTGTCTCTGTCTCTGTCTCTGTCTCTGTCTCTGTCTCTGTCTCTGTCTCTGTCTCTGTCTCTGTCTCTGTCTCTGTCTCTGTCTCTGTCTCTCTCTCTCTCTCTCTCTCTCTCTCTCTCTCTCTCTCTCTCTCTCTCTCTCTCTCTCTCTCTCTCTCTCTCTCTCTCGTCTCCAGCTTAGTGTCCCTACTACAAATGACCCCATTCATCATCCTCTCTGCTCTCTCACACCACCAAAGTGGCCTTTTTTTAGGTGCCGTGTCATTAGTCAGAAGGTTCATTGTTCCGAAATGACTATCCCTATCTCAAACCTAAACCTAAACCTAACCGCAAGCGGGACGGGACTTCGGATCTATGGGCAGTTCCCTTTTTTCGCAGCTTTTTTTCCTCAAAGGAATGAATAGCTTTGTATAAACGTGACACATTGTGAGCTTGTAGATTGGCTTTAACTCTAGTGAGTTTTGAAAGGATTCCCATGGACAGGACACACTTCCCATGGCATTGCTCCTGCTTTGATGTGTATAGCGTTGCTTCTTTTACATTGGTCACTTTGTAGATTATCTTTTTAATTTAATTCCCTTGAGTTTCCCAGGTAATGCCATAGTGGGTATGTGTTTTTTTTTAAAAATATTTATGCCTCTTTATTGGCCAGCTCGCACTGGTAAAAGAGTTTGCCTGTTTGCCCATTACATGCAGGCCAGCAGATGTCTACTGTCTACTGAATGAATAATACATTCCCCACTAATTTGGGAAGGGTTTTTATAATGTTTCTTGCGTCATCGCATATCTGGAAAAACTGTGGGCATTTCTTGATTAGTCAACCAAGGAATAGAATGTTTAATAATTGTTTAATGTTTAATCTGATTTGGTAGTGTTATGACGTCCAATATGTGCAATGTGGTTTCCGTCCTGGCCGTGGAACAACTGACCAGATCTATACTCTTGCAGGGATCCTGGAGAAGGCCTGGGAGTATGCATATCCGGTCTACATGTGTTTTGTGGATTTGGAGAAGGCATATGACCGGGTCTCCCGGGCCGGGATGTCCCGTGGGAGGTGCTGCGGGAGTATGGGGTGAGGAGGACCTTATTGAGGTCCATCCAATCTCTGTACACCCAAAGCGAGAGCTGTGTCCGTGTGCTCGGGAGTACGTCGGATTCGTTTTCCGGTGGGGGTTGGCCTAATTCGCCAGGGCTGCGCTTTGTCACCTATCCTGTTTGTGATTTTCATGGACGGGATATCGAGGCGTAGTCGTGGCGGAGAGGGTGTTCGGCTCGGTGACCTAAGGGTTGAATCACTGCTTTTTGCAGATGATGTGGTCCTGATGGCACCATCGGTCCAAGACCTTCAGCTCTCACTGGACCGGTTCGCAGCCGAGTGTACGGCGGCTGGGATGAGGATCAGCGTCTCCAAATCTGAGGCCATGGTTCTCAGCAGCAAACCGGTGGATTGTGCAGTCCGGGTAGGGAATGAGGCATTACCCCAGGTGAAGGAGTTCAAGTATCTCGGGGTCTTGTTCACGAGTGAGGGGAGAACGGAGAAGGAGATCAGCCGGAGAATCGGAGCGGCAGGGGCGGTATTGCAGTCGCTGTACCGCACTGTTGTGACGAAAAGAGAGTTGAGCCAGAAGGCAAAGCTCTCCGTCTACCGAGCAATCTTCGTTCCTACTCTCATCTATGGTCATGAAGTGTGGGTCATGACCGAAAGAATAAGGTCACGAATACAAGCGGCTGAAATGAGTTTTCTTCGACGGGTGGCTGGCATCTCCCTTAGAGATAGGGTGAGAAGTTCAGTCACACGAGAGAGACTCGGAGTAGAACCGCTGCTCCTTCGCCTGGAAAGGAGTCAGCTGAGGTGGTTCGGCCATCTGGTTAGGATGCCTCTCGGGCGCCTCCCTAGGGAGGTCCTCGACGCATGTCCCACTGGGAGGAGACCCCGGGGCAGACCAAGGCGCAGTTGGAGGAAATACATCGACTCACTGGCCTTGGAACGTCTCGGGATCCCCCAGGAGGAAGTCACTAATGTTGCTCTGGAGAGGAAAGTCTGGAGCTCTCTGGTGGAGCTGTTGCCCCGCGACCCGACTACGGATAAGCGGTTTAAGTATATATATATATATATATATAAATGTTTATATTTTCAATATTGAACGAAAGTGTTTGAAACCTTTGTCCTGAATTGACCCAAAGAAGGAAGTTAATTGGTTTTTAAGGACTTCTGGAGCTCATTCCAAGGGTATAGCTATAGATACAAAAGGAACTGCCTTCTGAAAACATCACACAGTAAACTGTATGATTCTATAATATTAATCAATTAGCAAGTTATCAAATAACTGATTTACAACATAATGATGCACACTTGGCTCTTCTGGAGGCGTGTCAGGTTCAGGTTCAGGTTCAGGTTTATTTGTCATGTGCATAGATACAGAGTATACATACAATGAAATTTATTTTGCTCAGAGCACTCTCCGTCTTACATACACAGGACATAAACAAACATCTATAGTGCAAGAAAAGACAAAAAACAGTAAAAGAAAGTGCAAGTGAAGTGAAGTGCAATACAGTTCAAGGTCAGCTGTTCAGCAGCCTGACTGCCTGGGGGTAAAAACTGTTACTGAGACGGGTGGTACGAGATTTGATGCTCTGGTAGCGTTTTTTGGAGGGGAGTAGTTTGAACAGGGTATTTGCGGGGTGGCTGGTGTCTTCCATGATGTTATGGGCTTTTTTCATACAGCGAGTGGTGTAGATGTTATGGAGACTGGGGGTAATTCTGTAAAACTGCTGTTTTAATGGTCCTCTGCAACCTGTTGCAGTCCTGCTGCAGTGTCAACTGCAGCAGGAGCTGAACAACCATACGTACACAAAGGTGGACTGTGTAGTGTTGGCTTCATAAATGGACAATATTCTCCAGGCCATTAACAGTTTGACTGTTTTTTACGATTAACCCGCATTTTAATCAACCCCCCTTCACTGCCGAGATTGTTGTATTACCTTTAGAGCATACGCTGAATTATTTGGGCTTTTAATCCGCGAAAATCCATCAAAAAAAGCTCCCGTGGTTTGTTATGATCTGTGTGTAGCATCCACCATCTTGGTGCACCCGGAAGACGCACACAAGATTGGTTTCAATGAGGCGTTGCACCCAATGCATTTCCATTGGCCTCAATTTCCCAGAAGCCCTAGCAGCCCACAGCATGTGACGATTTCCGTTTCGTCATCACAGCGAAGGCATCCAGTCTCATACTCCGCGACGAAGACGGATTTTCTTTTGATTCATTACATTACGGCGGATTAAACACATAAAACAAAAGGCGGGTATGTCCGATACGGCAGCGACATTAACCTGGAGTAATCCATTCCCGGCACGGAAACTGTTAACAACACACCGCCTACTCGGTTCAAACTAATTGCATCATTAACCTTGTTAAGTTGAAAGCCTGAGCCAATTAGTTACATATGTTTATACATGCATGTATGTATGCGGAGGCTCAAAGTGCAACCTTTCCCTGACAGTTTTCCTGATCACTTAACGCATTCTGACCGGGCACCCATTTTGGTGTTAGCATCATGTTATGCTTTAGCTATTTAAAAATAGCAGATCTACAAGCTCATATCGCGCCACCGAGTGGCGCGATACGAGCTTGTAGGTCTGCTATTTTTGAAAAATCGAAGAGCGACTGACATTTTTAGAATCTGATCTCAGGTCAGAATGGGTTCATCAGACCAGTGTGTGTCCGGCGGAAACCTCGTATGAATCTGATCTCAGGTCAGAATGGGTTCATCAGACCAGTGTGTGTCCGGGCGGAAACCTCGTATGAATCTGATCTCAGGTCAGAATGGGTTAACTTGACCCGTGCCCACGGCCACATGAACACATCTATGCACACAGAACAGTTCTGTTTTGTGAGGATAGAGCCATCGGTTTCTTTATTTATCTTTTCCCCTCAAATTTAGAGTAGCCAATTATTTCGTATCCCCCTTTTTCTCCACCATATTATTCAAGTTCATTCCTCAGCCACCCACATTTCTGGGTATGTGTCTCTTCCTCTTTCTCGATTGTTTTCCACTTTCTTGCTTATCCCATTCTGACCTGAGATCAGATTCATACGAGGTTTCCGCCGGACACACACTGGTCTGATGAACCCATTCTGACCTGAGATCAGATTCTAAAAATGTCAGTCGTTCTTCGATTTTTCAAAAAATAGCAGACCTACAAGCTCGTATCGCGCCACTCGGTGGCGCGATACGAGCTTGTAGATCTGCTATTTTTCAATAGTTAAAGCATAACATGATGCCAACACCAAAATGGGTGCCCGGTCAGAATGGCTTATTTTGCACTATAGTCCTCAGTTTATCAACCCCCACCCTGACTCACCTGCCAGAGAGGAGCCCCCACCAGGATGACATTATATAGACCAGTGGTTCCCAAAGTGGGGTCCGGGGACCCCCAGGGGTACTTGAGGGAGTTCCAGGGGGTCCCCATGCTAAATGATAGTTAGGAACCAAATGGACCCTCATGGGTCTGTAACTCTGAGAGTGTACAAAGGGAGCCAAACGGATCCGTTGGTTCCAGTTAAATTTACTTTGATTTTACAATAAATTGGAGTCCCAGAGATAGAAATGCACCATTAACCCAATCTGACCGGGCACCCATTTTGGTGTTGGCATCATGTTATGCTTTAGCTATTGAAAAATAGCAGATCTACAAGCTCATATCGCGCCACCGAGTGGCGCTATACGAGCTTGTAGGTCTGCTATTTTTTTTTAAATCTAAGAGCGACTGACATTTCTAGAATCTGATCTCAGGTCAGAATGGGTTAATCAGACCAGTGTGTGTCCAGTGGAAACCTCGTATGAATCTGATCTCAGGTCAGAATGGGTTAAATGGGGGTTCGTAGCCTAATGCATGTCAAACCTTGACATCCTTGAAATTAAACGGGTTGAGAATCACTGCTAGAGCCGTACAAATATTCTCTTATGGGGGTCCCTGGCATATCTCTTCAAATGGGGGTCCGCGGGCTCATATAGTGTTAATTTGGGGGTCCTTGACATGAAAAAGTCTGGGTGGGAACCACTGATATAGAGCCTTCGTCCTACTGCTGACGGGTGCCAACCCAGCCTGTAGGAATACATGCAGTGACCAATATCACCCTCCCAGTGACCAGTATCACCCTCCCAGCCTGTAGGAATACATGCAGTGACCAATATCGCCCTCCCAGTGACCAATATCACCCTCCCAGTGACCAATATCACCCTCCCAGTGACCAATATCACCCTCCCAGTGACCAGTATCACCCTCCCAGCCTGTAGGAATACATGCAGTGACCAATATCGCCCTCCCAGCCTGTAGGAATACATGCAGTGACCAATATCACCCTCCCAGCCTGTAGGAATACATGCAGTGACCAATATCACCCTCCCAGTGACCAATATCACCCTCCCAGTGACCAATATCACCCTCCCAGTGACCAATATCACCCTCCCAGTGACCAGTATCACCCTCCCAGCCTGTAGGAATACATGCAGTGACCAATATCACCCTCCCAGCCTGTAGGAATGTATGCAGTGACCAATATCACCCTCCCAGCGTGTAGGAATGTATGCAGTGACCAATATCACCCTCCCAGCCCGGCTTCCCTCCACCGAACACGGGCAAATTGTGTTCGTACTGTAGACGCTCGACAAAGCCGGAATGCACCACAATGTATTCAAACCCACAACCTCCATCTGTTTCTGAAAAACATGAAACTTCTCACACATTGATCCAATCTACCTTCATTCACACTACCAGGAAACAAAAACAAACAAGGTTATAGGCGATTAGGTCGGCAGCCACAGATCAAGTCTGTCTTTTTGTGTGAACGGAAACGGAAAGCACATTTCTATCAGTCGACTTCCTCCATTATGTATTCAGTTCGTATTGAGATGCGTGAAATAGTGCTCGACAACGAGGTGTACCCTACATTTAACCCATTCTGAACGGGCACCCATTTTGGTGTCAGCATCGTGTCGTGCTTTAGCTATTTAAAAAATAGCAGATCTACAAGCTCATATC
>NC_139712.1:47112024-47114359 GCF_964188405.1 Protomyctophum parallelum | reverse complement strand
AAAGCTGCAGAAACCAGGAAGTCACAGGTTAAAGACCTGTTAAGTGATTATTTATTTTTTCCAATTAAATGATCCATCTGTACACTTTTGTATATTGGGTCACATTGGCTCCAGATTTGCCTTGAAATCTGCGAAATGCCCTCTTCTACGCCACCCCTGATTACCGTTACACACTGCTGGTTGCCAGTGGCCTCAGAGGAGGGAGATGACTGGACTCTACTGTCCACACATCCCACTCTGCTCAAGGGGGGCAGGGAGACAGGAGACGCCCCGCCGTTCTCTGAACACAATGATAACGGGACATGACCAGAGGCACGCAGAGACATTGCAGTAATTACACACGCATGCAATTACACACAGGCGTGTCGCACATACGCATACAGGTGGGAGGAGGTTTCTGTGTACACGCCGGTGTCATATGACTGCTTGTGTTCTCCTTTCTGCAGCGCTGTGCCCATGTCATTGTCTTTTAGCCAGGGTACTCAGTGGTGCTAAAGGGTGATGGATGGCCGGTGGGACTGTACTTAACCCATTCTGACCTGAGATCAGATTCATACGAGGTTTCCACTGGACACACCACTGGTCTGATGAACCCATTCTGACCTGAGATCAGATTCAAAAAATGTCAGTCGTTCTTCGATTTTTCAAAAATAGCAAAAAAAAATAGCAGACCTACAAGCTCGTATCGCGCCACTCGGTGGCGCGATATGAGCTTGTAGATCTGCTATAGATCTGCTATTTTTCAATAGATAAAGCATAACATGATGCTGACACCAAAATGGGTGCCCGATCAGAATGGGTTAATAATAAATTAAACAGGCAGCTCTCTCGATAAGCTTATCCACTCTGATGACGCCTACATTTATGAAATATTATACGTGACAAGAAATGTAGGAATTTCTCCGGGGATGTGGATGTTGAACATTAGTGATGGGGAAAAAAAAAACGAGTGTATTGTTTTTATATGAAAGTGGGTTATACCTTCTGTTCTTCATTTCATATGGAGGTGGAGAAACCCGAGCTAAAATGTATTTTGTTTAGATTGATCGAATAGATATACATCTTATAGAATCAATGTGAATTTAAAGCTACTAATAACAATATAATTTCACCTTGAATGGGGAAAATATAGTCATTTTCTTGTTCTTTTCATTAAAAAAATAATCTCTGACCATTTTGTGAACGCTTGAAATTAAAGATGACAGATTCCTCCGTTTGTCTTCAAACTCTGGATCAGAGTCGATTGAACGATTCTTGTTTTCTCAGTAGTCGCTGGCCAATTTAGTTTCTGAGCTCAACTATACTGCTGCATTTCACTCATTAGTATTTCAGTAGCTAACAGCATGTTGACAACAAGTGATCCATTGTTTGACAGTTTTCTAACTTAGAACGCTCTGAATAATTCTGGCTACTTATTAAATATTTCATTCTTCCTTTATACTGACGAGTTGCAACATTGTCTCTGTAATGATGAGACGAGCCTGTTCATTTTCCACCAGCGGCACTCATTGGAGTCACACATGCAATTCACACGGCTCTCCTCCTTTAATACCCATTCTGACCTGAGATCAGATTCATACGAGGTTTCCACATGGACACACACTGGTCTGATTAACCCATTCTGACCTGAGATCAGATTCTAAAAATGTCAGTCGTTCTTCGATTTCTTTCAAAAATAGCAGACCTACAATCTCGTATCGCGCCACTCGGTGGCGCGATATGAGCTTGTAGATCTGCTATTTTTAAATAGCTAAAGCATAACATGATGCCGACACCAAAATGGGTGCCCGTTCAGAATGGGTTAATAATACCCATGCCTCAAAACCCACCGCTTCAGATTAGCCATCCCTCTAAAATGTCCCTGTTTTACCTTTCATATTGTAAGGGTTTTTGCATTGCACTATACCCCCTTAATTTGTTGCTTTTATATTACCTGTCGTTTTGTAGTGTTGTCTGTTGTAAAGTGACTGTGTATCTTTGGAAAGAGGAAAACTCATGTGTTATTAGTTCCAGAAGGTGGCAGCCATGCGACGTACGTGAAGAAGAACAACATGCTTTGATGTGACAGAGCAGTGTGGAACTATATGCACATGAATAGATACTTGGTAAAGTGGGAAAAGTACCAATACGGCAATGTAGAAATACTATGGAATTCAACCAAGTATTAAAAAGTGCAAACATATTTTGAATGCACAAGCTCACTTGAGCTTGTAAGATTGGTTATTTTCAAATGTGTATATATGTAGGGCTGAAGTGGTTAACCCATTCTGAACGGGAACCCATTTTGGTGTCAGCATCATGTCTTGCTTTAGATATTTAAAAATAGCAGATCTAC
>NC_139712.1:47012024-47109524 GCF_964188405.1 Protomyctophum parallelum | reverse complement strand
CGCCAGGGCTGCGCTTTGTCACCTATCCTGTTGTGATTTTCATGGACGGGATATCGAGGCGTAGTCGTGGCGGAGAGGGTGTTCGGCTCGGTGACCTAAGGGTGGCATCACTGCTTTTTGCAGATGATGTGGTCCTGATGGCACCATCGGTCCAAGACCTTCAGCTCTCACTGGACCGGTTCGCAGCCGAGTGTACGGCGGCTGGGATGAGGATCAGCGTCTCCAAATCTGAGGCCATGGTTCTCAGCAGGAAACCGGTGGATTGTGCAGTCCGGGTATGAGGCATTACCCCAGGTGAAGGAGTTCAAGTATCTCGGGGTCTTGTTCACGAGTGAGGGGAGAACGGAGAAGGAGATCAGCCGGAGAATCGGAGCGGCAGGGGCGGTATTGCAGTCGCTGTACCGCACTGTTGTGACGAAAAGAGAGTTGAGCCAGAAGGCAAAGCTCTCCGTCTACCGAGCAATCTTCGTTCCTACTCTCATCTATGGTCATGAAGTGTGGGTCATGACTGAAAGAATAAGGTCACGAATACAAGCGGCTGAAATGAGTTTTCTTCGACGGGTGGCTGGCATCTCCCTTAGAGATAGGGTGAGAAGTTCAGTCACACGAGAGAGACTCGGAGTAGAACCGCTGCTCCCTTCGCCTGGAAAGGAGTCAGCTGAGGTGGTTCGGCCATCTGGTTAGGATGCCTCTCGGGCGCCTCCCTAGGGAGGTCCTCGACGCATGTCCCACTGGGAGGAGACCCCGGGGCAGACCAAGGCGCAGTTGGAGGAAATACATCGACTCACTGGCCTTGGAACGTCTCGGGATCCCCCAGGAGGAAGTCACTAATGTTGCTCTGGAGAGGAAAGTCTGGAGCTCTCTGGTGGAGCTGTTGCCCGCGACCCGACTACGGATAAGCGGTTTAAGTATATATATATATATATATATATATATATATAAATGTTTATATATTTTCAATATTGAACGAAAGTGTTTGAAACCTTTGTCCTGAATTGACCCAAAGAAGCAAGTGAATTGGTTTTTAAGGACTTCTGGAGCTTATTCCAAGGGTATAGCTATAGATACAAAAGGAACTGCCTTCTGAAAACATCACACAGTAAACTGTATGATTCTATAATATTAATCAATTAGCAAGTTATCAAATAACTGTTCTAAAACGGGTAGTCCCAATACTTCATTCTGATTGGCTGGTTACCGTCACGTGACAGGTGTAAATTTCACCGATAACCCACTCCTTCAATCACTTTGTATCAAACTGCAGCCTTGTAGCTGAACTGGGGAAGGGGAGCGCTTGATTGCTTTACAAACACATGCCGTGCGGGCGTCTAAGCACCGCCCGGCTCATATGACTGTGAATGTGTGGCTCCAGGCAGCCCCGTAAATACATCAAGCGCTATTCTCCCATCACATAGGCTACTTGCGGAGCAAAACAAGGAAGTGTTTTGGCTCTGGGTCGCTCGCTCTGGTGGCACAAAGCGTAGATACTTTTGTGAATTTTATAGTTTTAATATTGCTATATGTTTGTAACCGTTTTAGAAAAGAAATAAGCCACTGGAGGCCCCAGCTTACCGGGTATTTTACACTGGCTGGGAGGTAGAAGACCCTCCGCTGCGCGTCGGGTTTGCCTACGCTCCCAGGCAGTGTAAAATACCCGGTAACCTGAGACCTCTCGTGGCTTATTGCTTAAATTTACAACATAATGATGCACACTTGGCTCTTCTGGAGGCGTGTCGACTGCAGCAGGAGCTGAACAACCATACGTACACAAAGGTGGACTGTGTAGTGTTGGCTTCATAAATGGACAATATTCTCCAGGCCATTAAACAACACACCGCCTACTCGGTTCAAACTAATTGCATCATTAACCTTGTTAAGTTGAAAGCCTGAGCCAATTAGTTACATATGTTTATACATGCATGTATGTATGCGGAGGCTCAAAGTGCAACCTTTCCCTGACAGTTTTCCTGATCACTTAACGCATTCTGACCGGGCACCCATTTTGGTGTCAGCATCATGTTATGCTTTAGCTATTTAAAAATAGCAGATCTACAAGCTCATATCGCGCCACCGAGTGGCGCGATACGAGCTTGTAGGTCTGCTATTTTTGAAAAATCGAAGAGCGACTGACATTTTTAGAATCTGATCTCAGGTCAGAATGGGTTCATCAGACCAGTGTGTGTCCGGCGGAAACCTCGTATGAATCTGATCTCAGGTCAGAATGGGTTCATCAGACCAGTGTGTGTCCGGCGGAAACCTCGTATGAATCTGATCTCAGGTCAGAATGGGTTAACTTGACCCGTGCCCACGGCCACATGAACACATCTATGCACACAGAACAGTTCTGTTTTGTGAGGATAGAGCCATCGGTTTCTTTATTTATCTTTTCCCCTCAAATTTAGAGTAGCCAATTATTTCGTATCCCCCTTTTTCTCCACCATATTATTCAAGTTCATTCCTCAGCCACCCACATTTCTGGGTATGTGTCTCTTCCTCTTTCTCGATTGTTTTCCACTTTCTTGCTTATCCCATTCTGACCTGAGATCAGATTCATACGAGGTTTCCGCCGGACACACACTGGTCTGATGAACCCATTCTGACCTGAGATCAGATTCTAAAAATGTCAGTCGTTCTTCGATTTTTCAAAAAATAGCAGACCTACAAGCTCGTATCGCGCCACTCGGTGGCGCGATACGAGCTTGTAGATCTGCTATTTTTCAATAGTTAAAGCATAACATGATGCCAACACCAAAATGGGTGCCCGGTCAGAATGGCTTATTTTGCACTATAGTCCTCAGTTTATCAACCCCCACCCTGACTCACCTGCCAGAGAGGAGCCCCCACCAGGATGACATTATATAGACCAGTGGTTCCCAAAGTGGGGTCCGGGGACCCCCAGGGGTACTTGAGGGAGTTCCAGGGGGTCCCCATGCTAAATGATAGTTAGGAACCAAATGGACCCTCATGGGTCTGTAACTCTGAGAGTGTACAAAGGGAGCCAAACGGATCCGTTGGTTCCAGTTAAATTTACTTTGATTTTACAATAAATTGGAGTCCCAGAGATAGAAATGCACCATTAACCCATTCTGACCGGGCACCCATTTTGGTGTTGGCATCATGTTATGCTTTAGCTATTGAAAAATAGCAGATCTACAAGCTCATATCGCGCCACCGAGTGGCGCTATACGAGCTTGTAGGTCTGCTATTTTTTTTAAATCTAAGAGCGACTGACATTTCTAGAATCTGATCTCAGGTCAGAATGGGTTAATCAGACCAGTGTGTGTCCAGTGGAAACCTCGTATGAATCTGATCTCAGGTCAGAATGGGTTAAATGGGGGTTCGTAGCCTAATGCATGTCAAACCTTGACATCCTTGAAATTAAACGGGTTGAGAATCACTGCTAGAGCCGTACAAATATTCTCTTATGGGGGTCCCTGGCATATCTCTTCAAATGGGGGTCCGCGGGCTCATATAGTGTTAATTTGGGGGTCCTTGACATGAAAAAGTCTGGGGACCACTGATACAGAGCCTTCGTCCTACTGCTGACGGGTGCCAACCCAGCCTGTAGGAATACATGCAGTGACCAATATCACCCTCCCAGTGACCAGTATCACCCTCCCAGTGACCAGTATCACCCTCCCAGTGACCAGTATCACCCTCCCAGCCTGTAGGAATACATGCAGTGACCAATATCACCCTCCCAGCCTGTAGGAATACATGCAGTGACCAATATCACCCTCCCAGTGACCAATATCACCCTCCCAGTGACCAATATCACCCTCCCAGTGACCAATATCACCCTCCCAGTGACCAGTATCACCCTCCCAGCCTGTAGGAATACATGCAGTGACCAATATCACCCTCCCAGCCTGTAGGAATGTATGCAGTGACCAATATCACCCTCCCAGTGACCAATATCACCCTCCCAGCCTGTAGGAATACATGCAGTGACCAATATCACCCTCCCAGTGACCAATATCACCCTCCCAGCCCGGCTTCCCTCCACCGAACACGGGCAAATTGTGTTCGTACTGTAGACGCTCGACAAAGCCGGATGCACCACAATGTATTCAAACCCACAACCTCCATCTGTTTCTGAAAAACATGAAACTTCTCACACATTGATCCAATCTACCTTCATTCACACTACCAGGAAACAAAAACAAACAAGGTTATAGGCGATTAGGTCGGCAGCCACAGATCAAGTCTGTCTTTTTGTGTGAACGGAAACGGAAAGCACATTTCTATCAGTCGACTTCCTCCATTATGTATTCAGTTCGTATTAAGATGCGTGAAATAGTGCTCGACAACGAGGTGTACCCTACATTTAAAGTGTTTTTGAGGCTGAGTATAATGTGAATGAAGGGATGTGGTGATGTGTTAACTTCCCTGGTGGGTTCTTGCAGCAATCCTCGCTTCTATTTACCTTGTCTGCGAACATTACCTGTCACAGTGTGAGTGGAGCAGTTGTTAGATTGTATTCTAATCTGCCTGTGATGCGGCCAGCTTTATCAGCAAGATGAAATGCTTCCCTTGTCGGGATGACAGCGAGGCTGTTGACACCTGGCGGTGACCCCCTGCTCCAATTTCTTTCTCCTTGTCTAATTTTCTGTTCTGTGTACCCACGGGGGGGGGGGGGGGGGGGGGGAGCAGACACAGAGGGGGCTGGTGGGGGATTAGCCTGAGAGAGAGAAATATAGTGCAAAAGAAAGCAAGGAACTGAGAAACAATGGAGAACGAATGAGAGGGAGAGACATACCAAAAGAGGGCTATGGAAGAGCGGGGTCATGAAAGGGCCAAAAGGGCACTCTGGCACAGGTCTTTTCTTTTTGTATGTGTGTGTGCGTGTGTGCGTGTGTGTGTGTGTTGGAAGGACAGTTTTGATATGACTGGACACTTTTCCCATTAGAATATTTTTTGACTTTTTTTTATACACCCAGAAAAGGCCCAGAAGAGGCACATCATGCAGGCACATTCATTGAAACGTCTCGTCTCCCTCGTCCCTTCTGAGGTTTAATTGGTCCAGGAAGAGGAGAGGTGAATTAATACACCACATAAAGCCATTGAAGGCTGCAGTCAATATCTGGGTCAGTGGCCCACCGCCGCCATCGAACATAAATTGCAAAGTGGACCCATTACGCCTCCCCACTTGAGACTGCGCTGGCTCGGTGCCGTGTGTGTGTGTGTGTGTGTGTGTGTGTGTGTGTGTGTGTGTGTGTGTGTGTGTGTGTGTGTGTGTGTGTGTCTGTGTGTGTGTGCGTGTGCGTGTGTGTGTGCGCGTGCGCGTGTGAACAGCAGTTCCATCAAAGTCCTGCTCGCTTCAACGTCCGACCTTTGCAGCCTCAAAGCCAACGGTGCGTGTGATGTGGGTTGTCTGTGCAGGCGCCCTTTAGCATGACACGGTTCCCCTCTGACACACAACTCCAACATGTGTTTCCACACAGACTACCCCCCCCGCACACGCTCATACACACTCTCAACTCACACACACACACACACACACACTGCACACTCCCTCACAAACAACCATCCCTATGGGAGGCACGGCCTAAGTGTGTTGTTTGTGTGTGTGTGTGTGTGTGCATGCGCGAGCGCGCGTTAACGGGATGATTTGTTTCACTGAGTGCTTGTGATAATTACTGCTGGCTTTTCACTCTATTGAATGCTAGAGACAAATAGACTCTCAAAAACTGGCTTCCTCAATAAAATCCCTCTCTCTCTCTCTCTCTCTCTCTCTCTCTCTCTGGGAAGTAGTGCATATTGAAGTAATGCATATACAATAAAAATGTCTAGCCTCATCATTGTCTCTCTCTCTCACACACTGACGCAAGCACGCACGCGTACACACACACACACACACATACACACACACACACACACACACACACACACACACACACACACACACACACACACACACACACACACAGGCAATTAAAGATTGCCGTTCCCTCGTTTTCCGCAGGTAAATTGCTCAGTCCAGAATGAGGGTAGTAACTTAAAGGAAACCTAGGCCGACAGTCTGACCACAGTCTATACATCCAGTGTGGTGAAAGATGACTCACCGTCTCTTGACCCAACCCACACCATAGAGTAGAGGAGGATAGAGACTCAACCGGCCGCGATAGCCCCGCCCCCCCCCGCTATTCATGTCAGTGGAAGTTGCTCAGTGGCGTTTTAACCCATTCTGACCTGAGATCAGATTCTAAAAATGTCTTCTACACGCTGACAGTTTTCTGAAAAAGCTATGTTTCTATATGTCAGTCGTTCTTCGGATTTTTCAAAAATAGCAGACCTATACAAGCTTGTAGATCTGCTATTTTTCAATAGCTAAAGCATGACATGATACTAACACCAAAAGGGGTTCCCGCCCCAAAATGGGTTTTAACCCATTCTGACCGGGCACCCATTTTGGTGTTGGCCTCATGTTATGCTTTAGCTATTGAAAAATAGCAGACCTACAAGCTCGTATCGCGCCACCGAGTGGCGCGATACGAGCTTGTAGGTCTGCTATTTTTGAAAAAATCGAAGAACGACTGACATTTTTTAGAATCTGATCTCAGGTCAGAATGGGTTAATCAGACCAGTGTGTGTCCAGTGGAAACCTCGTTATGAATCTGATCTCAGGTCAGAATGGGTTTTAAAGCACCCGGAAGAACCGTCTATACTTCCGCATTTGACCGCCAAATTTTGGTGCCCAAAATGCGGAAGTGCAACCGAGCGCTCAATGCTAAAGCCCAGATGCTGCACGGGGTTTCCCTGTCATGAATCCAGGGGTCCGCCTGCAGTCCCTCCTCTTACCACTAGGGCCGAGGGCCTCGACGTTGGAGAGCCTCACTGGGGCCATCCCAAATCCCCTCCAGCAGTTTTGTAAGATAACGACCTGACAGTCTGACACGTTCCTGCTGTGGTACGTTGTGTGTGTGTGTGTGTGTGTGTGTGTGTGTGTGTGTGTGTGTGTGTGTGTGTGTGTGTGTGTGTGTGTGTGTGGGGTCTGACGGCGAGGTCTGAGGCGTCTCTAGTCTCTACCCTCTGTGAGGCATATCCTGTCAGTGGGAGGTTGGACACAGTGTAAATGTTCATCTGAGATGATATGACTATAGAACACTTTTAACCCATTCTGACCTGAGATCAGATTCATACGAGGTTTTCCACTGGACACACACTGGTCTGATGAACCCATTCTGACCTGAGATCAGATTCTAAAAATGTCAGTCGTTCTTCGATTTTTCAAAAATAGCAGACCTACAAGCTCGTATCGCGCCACTCGGTGGCGCGATATGAGCTTGTAGATCTGCTATTTTTCAATAGCTAAAGCATAACATGATGCTGACACCAAAATGGGTGCCCGGTCAGAATGGGTTAAATAAAAAAAATCCATATACTCATTACTGCCACTCTCTATATTTTACCACTATACGTCTCCGGTGAACACCTTGCCTCGTCGATCTCCCCATGATTCTAATTGTATTTTAAATTACCTCACTTATTATAATATGTTGCTTTTTATCTGAAATAACAAATCCCATTATGGAACGGCTGGAGTCGGAACAGGTGCAATGATTCAATCCATGAATGTGTTTCTGGAGGGAATTGTTGAAGCTTAACCCATTCTGACCGGGAACCCATTTTGGTGTTATAGCATCGTGTTATGCTTTAGCTATTGAAAAATAGCAGATCTACAAGCTCATATCGCGCCACCGAGTGGCGCGATACGAGCTTGTAGGTCTGCTATTTTTGAAAAATCGAAGAACCACTGACATTTTTTTGAATCTGATCTCAGGTCAGAATGGGTTAATCAGACCAGTGGAAACCTCGTATGAATCTGATCTCAGGTCAGAATAATATAATAAATTCATTATTTACATTTGGGGGATATCTTTCACAATAATGAATAAAACATGTTCTAGACATTCTAATGATCACAAAAAAACATATATTACAATTATTGTACCTACTTTTATTAGGGTAAAGGTCAAAAGTCTTAGGTTAAAAAATGTTCAAAATCGTCCAGACATTTTTAATTTGTGTGAATTTCAGCCTCTGTGGGGGGTATTTATATGCAAATATCATGACCAATGGCATTGAAATGGCATTGCAATGAACATCACTGATGACGTTTAGGTGAAAAAAGAACAGAAAAAAGAAAAAAGAAATAGTAATTAAATAAAATAAAATTGTTGCTAAAAAGCAACGCTGGGTCTTAGAGGGTTAAATACGAGGTAGAGCGAGTGACAAAAGGAGAACAATGCAGTGACCACCACTACCAGCTCCCATTCTGTGTGATGGGGCCTAATGGGGCCGGTTTTTTGCCAGCTAATCGGAAACTGGAGGCGAGCGAGAAGAACGTCTGAGATTCAGGAGGAAAGCCATGAATAAAACATCTGTACGGAAAATCTAAATGTCTTTCTTTGCCACACACGCGTTCATGTCGCAGTGCCTTAATTGTTCTTTCTCTCTGATGGCTGTTGGTTCCTTTTGTTCAAACCACAAGGGAGGGATAAAGTAAGAAGAGACAAAATGTTGAGAAGGCAAGGAATGAGATGGGACGAGAAGAGCAAGGAGAGCGAGGTAGAAGGAGAGAGGGAGAGAGAGAGAGAGAGAGAGATTATGGGTCAGCTTTTCTCTCCCCCTTAACCCATTCTGACCCGAGATCAGATTCTAAAAAAATGTCTTCTACATCCTGACAGTTTTCTGAAAAAAGCCATGTTTCTATGTCAGTCGTTCTTTGATTTTTCAAAAATAGCAGACCTACAAGCTCATAGCGCGCCACCGAGTGGCGCGCTATGAGCTTGTAGATCTGCTATTTTTCAATAGCTATAAAGCATAGCATAATGCTAAAGGGGTTCCCGCCCAAAATGTGTTAAAACAATGCAGCCCCCTCCCCCCCCCCCCCCCTCCTGTTCTCCCACCATCTTTATTTCTTTTCTTTTCTTCCATGGTTCGGCAAACCGGGGAAGGCTGATAATTGGCTGGACGGCTGCTGCACACAGTCAGATGAACACTGTTCCCTTTCTTGTCTCTCATTAAAACCCAAGCTGTACCGGGGCGGCCCTGCATTGAAATTTCAATATGCTTTGTGATTCAAAGCCGCCTTGACATTTGCAGAAAATCTATTGACTGAGTACATCCTATTTTGTATGGATGGATTGTGATTATTTCAGATTTCCATTATGCTCCCGCGACAATGCAACCGCCGGGCCGCTTGCATAACCCATTCTGACCGGGCACCCATTTTGGTGTCAGCATCATGTTATGCTTTAGCAGTTATAAATAGCAATACAAATAGCAGATCTACAAGCTCATATCGCGCCACCGAGTGGTGCGATACGAGCTTGTAGGTCTGCTATTTTTGAAAAATCGAAGAGCGACTGACATTTTTAGAATCTGATCTCAGGTCAGAATGGGTTCATCAGACCAGTGTGTGTCCGGCGGAAACCTTGTATGAATCTGATCTCAGGTCAGAATGGGATAAAAGGGAAAGCATCGGCTGCGTAGAGAACATCCAGTCTGACCTACCGCAACGCGCATGCCTTTTATGAAAGCATCTTCTGCAGTATGCCGTCTATAAACCCTGTTAACTGGATTGCATTCAGTGACTTCATCAACCCACGTTGGTCTTTTATATATTCCCCTGGGATCACAATCAACTAGCGTTGCATTTCTCCCTGGCCTTTCTTACTTTGTTTTAGCCCAGAATATTATACTTATACTTACTTACTTACTACTTAACCCATTTATGCCTGACCTCAAAAATGTAAACAAATTCTTCTAAATCCTCCAGTTTTCTGAAATAAATATTTTCACGATTTTTCAAAAATAGCAGACCTACAAGCTCGTAGCGCGCCACTCGGTGGCGCGCTATGAGCTTGCAGGTCTGCTATTTTTCAATAGCTAAATTATAACAATGTTTAAAACACCAAAAAGCGGTCCCCGCCCAAAATGGGTTAATCACTCACTTAACTCACATACTTACCTAGTTAAGTAGGCTAAGTGATCAATTAACCTAATATCCTCAGCATGAACGTGGGAATTATATTGAGTAATCGGGGACCATGAGACAAGAGACTGGCAATAATTGCTATTTATTCATGTTCATGTTCTCAAAAAGTTTTCTTCAAGTGATAGCGCAGGCTCTTTACTAGACGTGCTTGCCAATTTCCGACGGGAATGAGTAGGCTATAGTCCACCTGGGTTCACAGAATGTGAACCCAGTCATGTTGAGTACACTTAACCCATTCTGAACGGGAACCCATTTTGGTGTTAGCATCATGTTATGCTTTAGCTATTTAAAAATAGCAGATCTACAAGCTCATATCGCGCCACCGAGTGGCGCGATACGAGCTTGTAGGTCTGCTATTTTTGAAAAATCAAAGAACGACTGACATTTTTAGAATCTGATCTCAGGTCAGAATGGGTTAATCAGACCAGTGTGTGTCCAGTGGAAACCTCGTATGAATCAGATCTCAGGTCAGAAATGGGTTAAAGCATGATGACATTTTTGCCTTCTATAGGTTAATGGTATGCAAGTTAGCATCCCGCAGTGTCTACATGCTGGGGACCCATACTCAACATTTATAACATTATAACCTTGGTGTACTCAACATGTACCGGGTTCACAATGGGGCTCTATGGACTGGCAAAGTAGACTAATATAAAACTGAATAAGCTCTGTGTTTTGCATAAAGTTTTAACGTTTGTTAAGTTGCACCACGGAAATGGAGACTCATAATATGATTGTCAAACGTTGGTGGATATTGACACTCACGACCATTCCCATGCTTCTCCACTACTCGATTCCACATCATGGCCTGCTGAGCTTTGCCATGACAGCCTCTGGCGAAATCCACATGTTATGCGGTTATGATCCCAAACAATAATATTAGCTGTATACACATCCTGGGCTTCTCTGCATTATAGGGCATATGTGTACTGGATGGATCGTAAAAAAGCCCATGCCATTTGCGAGGTCTTGCGGGACATGACTAATGGAGTGTGTTGTGCTTAAAGGATTGTGGTGTCTGGTATGGAGTTAATTACCTGAGATTGAGCAGTTACTCTGTCGCTCTCCAGGGAGGTGCTCAGTAGACTAGACAGCAAGAGGAGGCAATGTGTCTTGAACCGGCTGCATATCCTGGTCACTGTTGATGGAACACGCACGCAGGCGTGCACCCACACACACACACACACACGCGCGGACGAACACACGCACACACAGGCATGCATGGCACAGCATGCACATTATTTGATTACAATGTACAGGTTCTGTATACAGCTTGCATACAAGCCCTATATGATAGAGAATGCAGAAAAGCAGAATGTTTGTGCGTTCGTTCGTCTGTCCCTTTTATTCATACCATAACCTATTCCGCGGCGGGAACCCCTTTCGGTGTTTTAAGGATTATGTTATACTTTAGCTGCTGAAAAATAGCAGATCTACAAGCTCATAGCGCGGCACTCTACGAGCTTGTAGATCTACTATTTTTGAAAGAATCCTGAAAACGTCTGCAAATCTTTGAATATTTATATTCTTTCACGGTGAACGTTTTTAACTCGTATCTTTGTTTCTGGGAGGTCCCTGGAACTAAATATTTTCACATGGGCATCCCGCGACCATAACAGTGACTGTGCCAAAATGCAGTTTTCTATGCATTTCGGGTTTTTTTGGGTAGCGTGGCACTGATCTGACTGCTCATTAGTCCTACCCTAACCCTCGCGTTTGACCCAAAATTGACCCGAGTGTTTCCCCGCACGGCCAGGAGGTCCCTTATAATTACATCTCTGAGAGTTCCTTTCACCCCTGAGTGAAAAAAATGGAAATTGGAAATACTCAAGTAAAGTGCAAATACCTCAACATTGTACTCATACAGTACTTAAGTAAATGTACTTAGTTACTTTCCTCCACTGCAGTTTAGCCTTAGTTGGCAAGTGTGCAATGAAGCCTGCCACAGTGTCAGGATGCTCTGGCTTTTAACCCATTCTGACCTGAGATCAGATTCTAAAAACGTCTTCTACATCCTGACCCTTTTCTGAAAAAGCTATGTTTCTATGTCAGTCGTTCTTCGATAATAAAAAAAATAGCAGACCTACAAGCTCGTAGCGCACCACTCGGTGGCGTGCTACGAGCTTGTAGATCTGCTATTCTTCAATAGCTAAAGCATAACATAATGCTGACACCAAAAGGGTTTCCCGCCCAAAATGGGTTAATGGAAACACGGCTTAACCCATTCTGACCGGGCACCCATTTTGGTGTTGGCATCATGTTATGCTTTAGCTATTTAAAAATAGCAGATCTACAAGCTCATATCGCGCCACCGAGTGGCGCGATACGAGCTTGTAGGTCTGCCATTTTTGAAAAATCGAAGAACGACTGACATTTTTAGAATCTGATCTCGGGTCAGAATGGGTTCATCAGACCAGTGTGTGTCCGGTGGAAAACTCTTATGAATCTGATCTCAGGTCAGAATGGGTTAAGAGGCCCTTACATCTTTCATTTCACTTGAAGTTGTCACTCACTAATCCCCTCGACCAAAGTGTAATGCTGCTGGATTAAGCAGCAGCGACCCCAGATTTATAAATTATTATCTGGAGCAAGAAACTATAAATGATCTCATTAATTGGAACAAAGTTATGCAGTGTGGAAGGAATTATGCATGTCCGACTCAATATTTAACCCATTCTGACCGGGCACCCATTTTGGTGTTAGCATCATGTTATGCTTTAGCTATTGAAAAATAGCAGATCTACAAGCTCATATCGCGCCACCGAGTGGCGCGATACGAGCTTGTAGGTCTGCTATTTTTGAAAAATCGAAGAGCGACTGACATTTTTAGAATCTGATCTCAGGTCAGAATGGGTTCATCAGACCAGTGTGTGTCTGGCGGAAACCTCGTATGAATCTGATCTCAGGTCAGAATGGGTTAATATATACAACTTCATGAGCAGCAGGATTTTGGTAACATGATGTTGCCCTCCAAGTCCATCTGCAGGGGACCACTGCAGGCCTGATTCTCATTGACACTATAGAAACCATGCACTGACGGTCCTGGTTGACATAGAAACCATGCACTGACGGTCCTGGTTGACATAGAAACCATGCACTGACGGTCCTGGTTGACATAGAAACCATGCACTGACGGTCCTGGTTGACATAGAAACCATGCACTGACGGTCCTGGTTGACATAGAAACCATGCACTGACGGTCCTGGTTGACATAGAAACCATGCACTGACGGTCCTGGTTGACATAGAAACCATGCACTGACGGTCCTGGTTGACATAGAAACCATGCACTGACGGTCCTGGTTGACATAGAAACCATGCACTGACGGTCCTGGTTGACATAGAAACCATGCACTGACGGTCCTGGTTGACATATAGAAACCATGCACTGACGGTCCTGGTTGACATAGAAACCATGCACTGACGGTCCTGGTTGACATAGAAACCATGCACTGACGGTCCTGGTTGACATAGAAACCATGCACTGACGGTCCTGGTTGACATAGAAACCATGCACTGACGGTCCTGGTTGACATAGAAACCATGCACTGACGGTCCTGGTTGACATATAGAAACCTGGTCCTGGTTGACATATAGAAACCATGCACTGACGGTCCTGGTTGACATATAGAAACCATGCACTGACGGTCCTGGTTGACATAGAAACCATGCACTGACGGTCCTGGTTGACATATAGAAACCATGCACTGACGGTCCTGGTTGACATAGAAACCATGCACTGACGGTCCTGGTTGACATATAGAAACCATGCACTGACGGTCCTGGTTGACATATAGAAACCATGCACTGACGGTCCTGGTTGACATATAGAAACCATGCACTGACGGTCCTGGTTGACATATAGAAACCATGCACTGACGGTCCTGGTTGACATATAGAAACCATGCACTGACGGTCCTGGTTGACATATAGAAACCATGCACTGACGGTCCTGGTTGACATATAGAAACCATGCACTGACGGTCCTGGTTGACATATAGAAACCATGCACTGACGGTCCTGGTTGACATATAGAAACCATGCACTGACGGTCCTGGTTGACATAGAAACCATGCACTGACGGTCCTGGTTGACATATAGAAACCATGCACTGACGGTCCTGGTTGACATAGAAACCATGCACTGACGGTCCTGGTTGACATAGAAACCATGCACTGACGGTCCTGGTTGACATATAGAAACCATGCACTGACGGTCCTGGTTGACATATAGAAACCATGCACTGACGGTCCTGGTTGACATAGAAACCATGCACTGACGGTCCTGGTTGACATAGAAACCATGCACTGACGGTCCTGGTTGACATAGAAACCATGCACTGACGGTCCTGGTTGACATAGAAACCATGCACTGACGGTCCTGGTTGACATAGAAACCATGCACTGACGGTCCTGGTTGACATAGAAACCATGCACTGACGGTCCTGGTTGACATAGAAACCATGCACTGACGGTCCTGGTTGACATAGAAACCATGCACTGACGGTCCTGGTTGACATAGAAACCATGCACTGACGGTCCTGGTTGACATAGAAACCATGCACTGACGGTCCTGGTTGACATAGAAACCATGCACTGACGGTCCTGGTTGACATATAGAAACCATGCACTGACGGTCCTGGTTGACATAGAAACCATGCACTGACGGTCCTGGTTGACATAGAAACCATGCACTGACGGTCCTGGTTGACATAGAAACCATGCACTGACGGTCCTGGTTGACATAGAAACCATGCACTGACGGTCCTGGTTGACATAGAAACCATGCACTGACGGTCCTGGTTGACATATAGAAACCATGCACTGACGGTCCTGGTTGACATATAGAAACCATGCACTGACGGTCCTGGTTGACATATAGAAACCATGCACTGACGGTCCTGGTTGACATAGAAACCATGCACTGACGGTCCTGGTTGACATATAGAAACCATGCACTGACGGTCCTGGTTGACATAGAAACCATGCACTGACGGTCCTGGTTGACATATAGAAACCATGCACTGACGGTCCTGGTTGACATATAGAAACCATGCACTGACGGTCCTGGTTGACATATAGAAACCATGCACTGACGGTCCTGGTTGACATAGAAACCATGCACTGACGGTCCTGGTTGACATATAGAAACCATGCACTGACGGTCCTGGTTGACATAGAAACCATGCACTGACAGTCCTGGTTGACATATAGAAACCATGCACTGACGGTCCTGGTTGACATATAGAAACCATGCACTGACGGTCCTGGTTGACATATAGAAACCATGCACTGACGGTCCTGGTTGACATATAGAAACCATGCACTGACGGTCCTGGTTGACATATAGAAACCATGCACTGACGGTCCTGGTTGACATATAGAAACCATGCACTGACGGTCCTGGTTGACATAGAAACCATGCACTGACGGTCCTGGTTGACATATAGAAACCATGCACTGACGGTCCTGGTTGACATAGAAACCATGCACTGACGGTCCTGGTTGACATAGAAACCATGCACTGACGGTCCTGGTTGACATATAGAAACCATGCACTGACGGTCCTGGTTGACATATAGAAACCATGCACTGACGGTCCTGGTTGACATAGAAACCATGCACTGACGGTCCTGGTTGACATAGAAACCATGCACTGACGGTCCTGGTTGACATAGAAACCATGCACTGACGGTCCTGGTTGACATAGAAACCATGCACTGACGGTCCTGGTTGACATAGAAACCATGCACTGACGGTCCTGGTTGACATAGAAACCATGCACTGACGGTCCTGGTTGACATAGAAACCATGCACTGACGGTCCTGGTTGACATAGAAACCATGCACTGACGGTCCTGGTTGACATAGAAACCATGCACTGACGGTCCTGGTTGACATAGAAACCATGCACTGACGGTCCTGGTTGACATAGAAACCATGCACTGACGGTCCTGGTTGACATATAGAAACCATGCACTGACGGTCCTGGTTGACATAGAAACCATGCACTGACGGTCCTGGTTGACATAGAAACCATGCACTGACGGTCCTGGTTGACATAGAAACCATGCACTGACGGTCCTGGTTGACATAGAAACCATGCACTGACGGTCCTGGTTGACATAGAAACCATGCACTGACGGTCCTGGTTGACATATAGAAACCATGCACTGACGGTCCTGGTTGACATATAGAAACCATGCACTGACGGTCCTGGTTGACATATAGAAACCATGCACTGACGGTCCTGGTTGACATAGAAACCATGCACTGACGGTCCTGGTTGACATATAGAAACCATGCACTGACGGTCCTGGTTGACATAGAAACCATGCACTGACGGTCCTGGTTGACATAGAAACCATGCACTGACGGTCCTGGTTGACATATAGAAACCATGCACTGACGGTCCTGGTTGACATATAGAAACCATGCACTGACGGTCCTGGTTGACATAGAAACCATGCACTGACGGTCCTGGTTGACATATAGAAACCATGCACTGACGGTCCTGGTTGACATAGAAACCATGCACTGACGGTCCTGGTTGACATAGAAACCATGCACTGACGGTCCTGGTTGACATATAGAAACCATGCACTGACGGTCCTGGTTGACATATAGAAACCATGCACTGACGGTCCTGGTTGACATATAGAAACCATGCACTGACGGTCCTGGTTGACATAGAAACCATGCACTGACGGTCCTGGTTGACATATAGAAACCATGCACTGACGGTCCTGGTTGACATAGAAACCATGCACTGACGGTCCTGGTTGACATAGAAACCATGCACTGACGGTCCTGGTTGACATATAGAAACCATGCACTGACGGTCCTGGTTGACATTATAGAAACCATGCACTGACGGTCCTGGTTGACATAGAAACCATGCACTGACGGTCCTGGTTGACATAGAAACCATGCACTGACGGTCCTGGTTGACATATGCTTGAGAGTTGCATGGAGTGAGATGTCGAAGAGTGAAAGGGGCATAGGCAGGCAGGCAGGTATAGTCGGGCATCAAATTCAAACACAAAAAATGTGAGTGCCGACTATCATAACCATAGGTCATCGCAATAAAACCTACAAAGATGCACTCACACGTACCAGTTACTTCAGCACCATGGACAGCAACTACAGTTACTGCAGAACCATGGACAGCAACTACAGTTACTTCAGAACCATGGACAGCAGCTACAGTTACTTCAGAACCATGGACAGCAGCCACATTTACTTCAGAACCATGGACAGCAGCTACAGTTACTTCAGAACCATGGACAGCAGCTACAGTTACTTCAAAACCATGGACAGCAGCCACAGTTACTTCAGAACCATGGACAGCAGCTACAGTTACTTCAGCACCATGGACAGCAGCTACAGTTACTGCAGAACCATGGACAGCAGCTACAGTTACTTCAGAACCATGGACAGCAGCTACAGTTACTTCAGAACCATGGACAGCAGCTACAGTTACTTCAGAACCATGGACAGCAGCTACAGTTACTTCAGAACCATGGACAGCAGCTACAGTTACTTCAGAACCATGGACCGCAGCTACAGTTACTTCAGAACCATGGACCGCAGCTACAGTTACTTCAGAACCATGGACAGCAGCTACAGTTAATTCAGAACCATGGACAGCAGCCACAGTTACTTCAGAACCATGGACAGCAGCTACAGTTACTTCAGAACCATGGACAGCAGCCACAGTTACTTCAGAACCATGGACAGCAGCCACAGTTACTTCAGAACCATGGACAGCAGCTACAGTTACTTCAGAACCATGGACAGCAGCTACAGTTACTTCAGAACCATGGACAGCAGCCACAGTTACTTCAGAACCATGGACAGCAGCTACAGTTACTTCAGAACCACGGACAGCAGCCGCATGCATCTGTTTTATGCTCTCTCTCTCTCTCTCTCTCTCTCTCTCTCTCTCTGTCTCTCTGTCTCTCTCTCTCACTCTCTCTCAGAGAAAGCTTTACTTTCAAATCCTATATTGGAATTGCCTAGAGGCTACATCACAAACATTCAGGGAACTGGCAACAGAATAGCCACACCAGGGACCACGGATGCGTCGTTGCTTCAATCCACACCAAACTTGGCACAAGCACTGATCTGTGGTCTGCCATGAGAATAGTCACACCAGGGGGCCATGTCATGGGACCCTGGGGGCCACAGGCACACAGTTGCCTTCTATCGTTCCTCTCCAAATGTGCAGTGACAGAAAAAAAGACATCCTGGAAAATGCCACAGCACCAGGCGCAAAAGGGGTTTAAGACTGGTATAGCGTTGGCAGAAGAAAAGGCCTATGATGGTGTCAAAAGGTCATGTAAATATAAACTTCAGCTCCCATTGGATACAGCCCTCGCATTGCACTAACTAGGACTATTGTCTGTGGCCATGGTATGACATCCACTTTGATGCTTTAGGATGCTATGAGAATCTGGGTCAAAACACCATTTTAAACCCTTTTCTAAACACTTTTCCTTTGATTTATTTTGTAATAGTGGAACTGCAAAATGCCCATTAAGCTGCCAGGCCTGACACACTAATGCCCTGAATGACTGACTGTGGTAATTTCCGAGCAAAGGAGCTAGGGACATTTATCTATGCTGTTCTGCTAAATTTCCGGTAAACACAGCAATCTTGTACATCATTAATTTATCCCAAGTGCTGTGAACGTCTGGAGAGAGAGAGAGAGAGAGTGTCACTTTGGTATAGTTCAAAGTAACATTAACCCATTCTGACCTGAGATCAGATTCATACGAGGTTTTCCACTGGACACACACTGGTCTGATTAACCCATTCTGACCTGAGATCAGATTCTAAAAATGTCAGTCGCTCTTCGATTTTTCAAAAATAGCAGACCTACAAGCTCGTATCGCGCCACTCGGTGGCGCGATATGAGCTTGTAGATCTGCTATTTTTAAATGGCTAAAGCATAACATGATGCTGACACCAAAATGGGTGCCCGGTCAGAACGGGTTAATGTTTGAGAAGACGACATTCATGGTCTAGGAGACATTAGCCTTTTGGCCCACTAAACTATTGCCTCTCTCCTCTGCTGAAACATGTCTCCCTGCTCGACACTAAATACTTAAATCCTTTAAATATGGTGGCAGCAACACTTAAGGTTTTTTTCATATTTTTGGGCGCCCCGCTGGCCTGTAGTCCAGGCACATACCATATATATACCATACCATAAAGCCCTCAAAATATCTCTAAAAAATAAAATATTGTGAGCTTTTCGATGGACAGGCTTTATCGTGTTCTATATGTTGATACAGTGTGTTCTATTGTGATGTTCTCCTCCTTAGTGTCAAAGGAAGCGTTGGTGTGTCTTAATCTAGCAATGTGACAACTACAATACGCTGCATGCACATTTAACCCATTCTGACCTGAGATCAGATTCATACAAGGTTTTCCACTGGACACACACTGGTCTGATGAACCCATTCTGACCTGAGATCAGATTCTAAAAATGTCAGTCGTTCTTCGATTTTTCAAAAAATAGCAGACCTACAAGCTCGTATCGCGCCACTCGGTGGCGTGATATGAGCTTGTAGATCTGCTATTTTTCAATAGCTAAAGCATAACATGATGCCATCACCAAAATGGGTGCCCGGTCAGAATGGGTTAAATAGCTGAGTAGGTTTTAATAGGGTGTGTGGATGTCAAAGGTGCCTCTGCCTTCTCCATGGACCAATTAGGCTGTGAATCTGCATGCTAACAATGAGATTTCCATGCATTTCCTTCTATTTACAGAATGTGCGGCTAATTTGACAAACTGATAAGGACGCTGCACTTTTGTAGTATTCCTCTGTATACACTCTGAACATGAGTATATGGTAATTTGCCATTAGTAAGATGGCCTCCCCCCCCCCCCCCCCCTCTTCGTGAACACCCTTGTGGTCTTTGACAGGGACATGGTAGGGAATTGTGATGTTGATGCTCTCAAACCTAATAAGGAAACATGCAATATACATGTATTACCGGTATATCTCATTGCACCCTGTATATCTCATTGCACCCTATTTAGACTATCTATAAACGAGAGGTATACTACCAACAGTGGCTGTGCTGTTGTCAGAATCACAGCCTCCTTTAATGTCTCCTCATTTGTGTCCGATATATACAGTATATCTGTGATATATAGCATCATATTCATTCATTCATTAATTCATTCACTTGTTTTAACCGCCATACTTATGTGCAGCTCTCTCCATGATGGCTGCATGTACAAATACAGTATAGCCTTTCCAGCAGTGTCTGTCTGTCTGTCCGAGGCTTTAATATTAATACAGCATTTCTCCATCCGTGTCTGGCTGCGCCAGGTTTATCTCAGACCCAGGAGGACATCAGAGGACAGCAATGTTTTCGGTCAGTCCCAGAAAACCAGCTTAAGTCAGCAGTCAAAAGAAATGACTGCTGAGTGCTGTGTTTAACCCATTCTGACCGGGCACCCATTTTGGTGTCGGCATCATGTTATGCTTTAGCTATTGAAAAATAGCAGATCTACAAGCTCATATCGCGCCACCGAGTGGCGCGATACGAGCTTGTAGGTCTGCTATTTTTAGAAAAATCGAAGAACGACTGACATTTTTTAGAATCTGATCTCAGGTCAGAATGGGTTAATCAGACCAGTGTGTGTCCAGTGGGAAAGATCTCAGGTCAGAATGGGTTAAAGCCCACATCGAGGTCACAGTCCACGTGGTCTGTGGTCTAGCACAGGAAAAAGGGGTCAGTGGTTTTAAGTATGGCAAGTATATTAAACCCTATCATGTGTGGCTGTGGCCACACTATCCTGAGGGAGACCTGTTTGGTTGTTTCTATCCATGAGAGGTCAATGAAAGCATGTGAAAAGGACATTCATTGTGTGCCGCCATGGCCATTTCTTCACTTCCAAGTTCCACGGGCACATTATTCCACAGTCAAAGTTGTTGTATTGTGTGTGTGTGTGTGATAATTTCCTAACATCTCATGACCAAAATGTCCTTGGAATACGTTGTTAGGCATATACGGATATGCTCTTCAAGAGTGAAAAGCATCATTTCTTTAACCCATTCTGACCTGAGATCAGATTCATACGAGGTTTTTCACTGGACACACACTGGTCTGATTAACCCATTCTGACCTGAGATCAGATTCTAAATGTGTCAGTCGTTCTTCGATTTTTCAAAAATAGCAGACCTACAGGCTCGTATCGCGCCACTCGGTGGCGCGATATGAGCTTGTAGATCTGCTATTTTTAAATAGCTAAAGCATGACATGATGCCGACACCAAAATGGGTGCCCGGTCAGAATGGGTTAAGCAGTGGATGTGTCATTGTGACAGAGCAAAAAGTATGCCACCTAGTCTTCCCAGCAGTCAGATTTATACTTTTCCCTCTTTCTTTTAGATTTCCCCAGAGGGTTGTGGAGTGCTGTTGAAAAACGCATCTCTACATCACAGATCAACAGTGCATATGATTTTTTATTTCCTTTTCTTTATTAGACCGTACATGTGCGATGTGCGTCGCACCGGCGCCTGGTTGCCCTGCTCCCCGGCGTGCTCACTTCCCCGGAGTGTATATTGTTCTCTCCTGGGGATTGTTTGTGGAAAGGGAGACATATTGATTATGTTTCTTTAATAAAAGATTGAGCGCATCACAAAGCCACATAAAATGAAACACGTAATGGGAATGAGTCTTGTTAACGACTCATATCCCAGCCAGTCATATTCACAGGACACGTGTGTTTATTCAGTGGCTGTGATGCAGTTGAGGGCAGCAGTCAGTAACCTCAAGCTGATCTGAACATGATGCCAAATACCTACCTTTTTTCACTGACGAAAACTAAATGGAAACAAAAGTAATACAAAAATAAAAAGTAAGCTACGGTGGGATCCTACTCGTTTGTTCCTCGATCTCAAAATGACATCCATGGGTACCTATGGATACCTATGTTAGACACACCCACAGACACACCCCCAGAAGACTAAATATATTGACAATTTCGTCAACAAATTAGAACTAGACTAAAATGTTAGGAAGGGACTAGTGGACAAGACATCCAGTATAAGTCATTTTACGCTGCGACGCGTTGTGAGCTTGTAGATCAGCTATTTTCAGCAAGTGTAAAATCAGCCATTACGACGGCATCAAGGCCCAGCAAAATACATTGTAGTCGACTAAATCAACTGTAGATTTAGTCGACTAAAATGTCATGACATTTAGTCGACTAAATCTACAAACACTAAAACCAAATCTACACTGCCAAATATTCAAGTTCACATTTGTGGCGCTATAAGCAAGAGCTTGATGTTTGTTTCAGGGCACAGGACACACTACTACATTGTACAGATAATATGCATTCATGATCCCAGCCCAATTGGTAAGCCAATGGCCTTCACCACCTTGCATGGGTGGTGAAGCCTATCACCTCCCAGCAGCGAATTATGTGTCAAAGTGTCCCTGAGCAAGACACTTAACCCCAACTCCTCCTCACAGGCACTCATGACCGTCTAGGAAGCCATCAGCTGGGTCAAGCTGAAATTTAATTCCACCTGTCTGATTAATTTGGTAAACATTATCATTACGCTGACATACAGTATGTACAACATTGGTGCAGAAGATTACCATGCTACTGTATACTACTTGAGAAGTCTGAGGAGTTCCCATTGCCAGTAAATTGCATCATAATTAAGGTCTGTGCCACCATGCATAATTTGTTCCAAGCTAATGTGTTGTGGATTTTAATATTTCATAGGCTCTGTTAGTATTACTGTCTGGCCTATTTGTATTTTATTATCTCTGTATTTGTTGCATTTGGACTTTAACCGGCATAGGGATCTTGTCTGTCTGTGTGATAGGGTTGCAAATGTTAAAATCCATTAAGTTGCTGGATCTTGTCTGTCTGTGTGATATGGTTGCAAATGTTAAAATCCATTAAGTTGCTGGACCTTGCCATGTATAATTTGTTCGACTGAAACGGACATCACAACTGAAAAGGAGAATAATAATTGTATTTCTCTCTCTTCTGTTTTCGGAGCCTCTGAGGATCATGCATATCAGCTAGAAGGTCAATTATTGATTTACACATTGTGTATTGTGCATTATTAACCCATTCTGACCGGGCACCCATTTTGGTGTCGTCATCATGTTATGCTTTAGCTATTGAAAAATAGCAGTTCTAAAACGGGTAGTCCCAATACTTCCTTCTGATTGGCTGGTTACCATCACGTGACCGGTGTAAATTTCACCGATAACCCACTCCTTCAATCACTTTGTAGCTGAACTGGGGAAGGGGAGCACTTGATTGCTTTACAAACACATGCCGTGCGGGCGTCTAAGCACCGCCCGGCTCATATGACTGTGAATGTGTGGCTCCAGGCAGCCCCGTAAATACTTCAAGCGCTATTCTCCCGTCACATAGGCTACTTGCGGAGCAAAACAAGGAAGTGTTTTGGCTCTGGGTCGCTCGCTCTGGTGGCGCAAAGCGTAGATACTTTTGTGAATTTAATAGTTTTAATATTGCTATATGTTTGTAACCGTTTTAGAAAAGCAATAAGCCACTCGAGGCCCCAGCTTACCGGGTATTTTACACTGGCTGGGAGGTAGAAGACCCTCGGCTGCGCCTCAGGTCTGCCTACGCTCCCAGGCAGTGTAAAATACCCGGTAACCTGAGACCTCTCGTGGCTTATTGCTTAAATCTACAAGCTCATATCGCGCCACCGAGTGGCGCGATATGAGCTTGTAGGTCTGCTATTTTTTTTTTAATCGAAGAACGACTGACATTTTTAGAATCTGATCTCAGGTCAGAATGGGTTAATCAGACCAGTGTGTGTCCAGTGGAAACCTCATATGAATCTGATCTCAGGTCAGAATGGGTTAAGGTGTCTCAAAACATTTTAAGCATACTAGTGCAGTGGTTTTCAACCCTTTTCATATCAAGGCCCATTGTTTATTCAGCATTTGAGCCACTTTGACCACCATTTGATGAGCCTTGCAGACCCAAAGCTAAAGAATATGTCCACATTTCCATCCATGCTGTATTGAGATAACAGGTAAACGTTGATCAAAATAACAATTATTCTACTAGTAATGCAGCTGTTTAACAATAATTTAACTCTTGAGAGTATTCAACCTATTGTAATTGGTCCTCACTAATGCTCATTATAATATAGTACCTTTTTTGTCCACTCGGTCTGTGTCTAGCTGTGGGCAGTTCAGAAACCCGCCTACCAATAAATCCAATGGCATCATCGGCCGGTTATTTAATAACCGGCCAATGACTAAACCGTCGTTAATCACACGAAATGTATCGGTGAGAAAAAGTGATAGATTCATACTTCCATTACTAAAATTAGCCATACACTTTTTTAGTACTAATAATATTTGGAGGTCATTCCTACCTTTAAGCTTTGCAACGCTTACCGGGCATGTAATCGAAGGGACTGGTTTAGTTTGCTTTGTTGTTTATGAAGATGTTAAAGATGGAGTGCCACCATTTATTTCCACCCTAAAACATGATCATCAGGTATTATTACAATATAAGGGGGAAGAACTTTTTCCAAAAAGTGTACAGTATTTGTTAAAATCATGCTTTTATGTGGACACGCCCACCAGTTCATTAAGTATGCCTGGTTTGCCTGGTGGGTGGTGATGGGTGGTGATCCACCTGAACTGAAGCCGCTCCCACAGCTGTAGTTGTATGATAAAGGGGGAGGGGTTAGGGGAGGGGCTGATAGTGTGGTGTCACTAAATTACTGTTTACTTCATTGGCCCGTTTGACTGTCAAGGGTTCAGCCTCCAGGAAGAAACCCTAAATACAAAGTCAATACACAATTGCACATAAAAACAACTCCAGTCTGTCTAATTAAGTACTGTCACCTCATAGACACTGGAAAAATTCAAAGATTGTGGCACTCCATCTTTAAAAGCTACATACAGCATGTGGCAATTCTAGATTTAACAGACAGGGAAATGCACTCATCAAAGCCATCTGCCTTTGTCATACCGTAGCCACTTGAGTCACTCATAATTGAAGTCAAGACTCCCTCGCCCCCAACCGTCCTCCCACACACACACATACACACGCACACACACACACACACACATACACACGCACACACACACACACACACATACACACGCACACACTCTATATAGCTCCCTAAAAACACCATCCGTATCAGATTTAGGGATGAGGAGGTTTATGGAAGGCTTGAGTTTGCAACCTGCCAGACAGCTTTGCCAGACAGCTTTGCTTTGCTCTGCTGTTCTTATTGTTTTTATATTTTTGTTATTTTTGCTGTTCACTCCTACTCTGTTCACTCCTGGCCTGGGAGATATGTCAGGGAGTGTCAAGTCCTTCATTGAGATTATTTTGATTATTTGACAAAATAACTCACGTGTATGATGGCAATCATGGCATCACATTCCAGTGTGTTTCTGTATACGCCGTTTTCTTTTTACACTATTAGTGTAAATGTCATGCATTCACAATGAAGGCGTCTTCATGAACAGTGCTTGCTAATGAGACACATTCCCGTCAGAGCTTCAGACTATTTACAGCATGCAGAGAATATGCAAATTGTACAGAAAACCTAAAATGTGTTTTGCGGCGGTGAGAAGTATTTGTTAGAGATTGCTGTTCTCTCTCTATCCTGAAGGTCGGGAATGGGAATAATCCACATTAAGAAAGTGATTAAGAAATATGCATGAATAATATCTATCTATCTATCTATCTATCTATCTATCTATCTATCTATCTATCTATCTATCTATCTATCTATCTATCTATCTATCTATCTATCTATCTATCTATCTATCTATCTGCCTGTCTAGCCCATTCTGACCGGGCACCCATTTTGGTGTTGGCATCATGTTATGCTTTAGCTATTGAAAAATAGCAGATCTACAAGCTCATATCGCGCCACCGAGTGGCGCGATACGAGCTTGTAGGTCTGCTATTTTTGAAAAATCGAAGAGCGACTGACATTTCTAGAATCTGATCTCACGTCAGAATGGGTTAATCAGACCAGTGTGTGTCCAGTGGAAACCTCGTATGAATCTGATCTCAGGTCAGAATGGGCTAGAATGGCCTGTGATTATGACACAGTACCACACCACACTATTGCGTCTAATACAGCGACGGGAACGCAGTCACTGAGACTCTGCCTAGCCTCCTTCGTGGCAGGCAACACTGTGCTCTCTGACAACAATAACTACTGCTATGGGGAGGTGTGCCAACCAGGACCCAAAGGCTCCCAATTACCACCTAACGTACTGTCGTTCAAAGGCAGGAGCCATTCGAGATGTGTGTGTGTGTGTGTGTGGGGGGGGGGGGGGGGGGGGGGGGGGACTGACAAAGGTTCACTGTGTTGTGCTGATGCAGGGAACACGTACACACACCTTGTGCCTCCCATTGTGTGCTTTGCTTTCCACAGCCACTGCTTCCCCCAGCCTTCACTAAGGCTCAATCCCAATTACCCCCTTCTCCATGGCCCTTAGCCCTTCCCCTTGCTGATGCGCGTTCACGTGAGGAGGAAGGGTTTTCTCAATTCTCTTTGGAGCGAGGGGTAGTGACAAGGGAGAGGGCTAGAATCCCCTTCAAACCAAGTGACATCGCGACGGGACTTAAAACGGAGGGAGATCACAGAGGGCTGAAAGGCGGACGAGGTAAGAAGCCTTTTTTGTCCTTTATTATGGACAAATATGATAATAACCAATATTATTTGAATGTATTAACAATCTGCATCGCCAAAAACATTGCAAACTCTAGCAAAGGTTAACGTTACCTCACGTGAACTAACGATATGCTACGGCGTTGCATTCATACAACGTTACCGATTCATTTGGCATCTGCACTTTATTCTTTTTTATTTACCGCCGGTGCCCCGGTGGAACAACTCGGATGCAAGCTAGCTTATTAGCAGGCATCAGTCCGACCCCCCAGACCACGATATGTCAACATTCTGCAGTTTTGGAGCTCATAAAAGCCGTGAAATAGCCTACTGTACCTACATAACGCTGTCGCTGCATAACGTTGGCTACTCGCTGCAGTGATAGCTGGTAGTTGCAAAACTTACATAACTAATTAGTAATGGTGTTGTTTTTTCCCCCAGGCAAACCAGCTATGGAACAGACTGCAAGCTGCTGTACAGACTGTACATTGGATGGAGATGAATCACGATGGCATTTTCATTGATAGAAAATGACTCTGTTCTTAATGATATTAAAAACAATGAACACAGTGACCACAGCCCCTTCTTTCTATACTGTAAATTGTTTTTCCTTTTTCTAACCCTGTATAGGATATAATATATCTGTACCAATTCTATACAAACTGTTAATACAATAATCAATTAATCAGGTACAACTGTTGAGCAGGTGTCAGAATGAGCTATTCTGAATTACATTCTGCATGGTGGGCTACCAAGATGAGACAAAATTACAATATATTTATTTCATCATAACCACAGCAATGTTATATTTACGTTCCATCTCTTCTCCCAAAATAGCTGATCTACAGCTTATGGAAAGTGGTTTCCAAAGTGGGTTATGGGGACCCCCGGGGGTACTTGAGAGTTCCAGGGGGTCCCCAGCTAAATGATAGTTTGTACACTCTCAGAGTTAATTAACATTGATTTTACAATATAAATTGGGGGTCCCAGAGACAGAAATGCCATCAAATGGGGGTCCATGGACTAATGCATGTCACACTGGTGGTCCGTGACACTGCTAGATTCGTAAAAATCTATGGGGACCACTGGCCTGTAGTGAGCTTGCAGATCAGCTATTTTCTGAGAACAGGTTGTATATCAATATATTATATCACATGTCTATATCTGCAAGGGACGTTCAATATTTAGGGACGTTCCAATTCCTAGGGGGATGATTTATCCCCCTACCCCTTGACACTCATTATGTAGGGGCAAGGGGAAGGGGCAAGGGCTGAGGGGTAGGGTTAAAAAAGGAATTGGGAAAGGGCCTTAGTCTCTCTTTTTCTTTTTCGTGTCTTGCTTTGGGTGCTTTCTTTAACCCATTCTGACCTGAGATCAGATTCTAGAAATGTCTATTACATCCTGACAGTTTCATTATTAATCCATTCTGACCTGAGATCAGATTCTAAAAGTGTCTTCGATTTTTCAAAAATAGCAGACCTACAAGCTCGTATCGCGCCACTCGGTGGCGCGATATGAGCTTGTAGATCTGCTATTTTTCAATAGCTAAAGCATAACATGATGCTGACACCAAAATGGGTGCCCGGTCAGAATGGGTTAAACTATTCAGTGCTACTGTTGTAATTGGGACTCCTTGGTACTGATTGCGTTGAAAGTGATCCAAACTGTAGTTTCCAACGATATGTAGTGAGCTGGGATGGTAAGATTAATTGGTTATGATTAATCAGCAATATGATATTCCAAAATCATAATAAAATGAATCGGGAATATTCAATGCTTATTTCAGCGCATCATTAAAAACGTCACTTCTGTCGGACGTGAGTTGTTGAACGGCTTGTGAATAAATGAGATGCAATAGATTTCCCCTTGCATATGCAACTTTCAGATATACAGTAATACCATGAATCAAAGAAACTGCTTCAACGAAGATTGATTGTATTATCAAAAGGGGTGTTTATTATATCAATTACTGGTTACAAATGATATGAAAACCACATAGCAAATGAGCGAACACGTCATGAGATTGTTTCCATTTGGGCATGAGCCACAGAGAAACAATTAAATGCGTATTGTTTTATTGCGTTTAGTCAGGCAGGTATACGCGATTCGTTGTTGATATAGCCTACACAGTATATGTGTCAGGCAGTAATCAAGGGCGAATGCGTTCTCTGGTCCCGTCTGATCGAACGCAATACACAACTGAAATAGGTTCGCTTTTAAAACACGTTGCATTAATTAAAAAATTAAACACAGCAATGAAGAGGGAGGAGAGGAGGAGGAGAAGAGTAAACGCCTCGCAAGAGAGAGAGAGGGTTTTAGGCTTGTGAAGTTGGTGGTCGGTGTGCCTCAAGATCTCAGTTGTGTCATAATCTAATAAAAAGGGAGCTCTCTTTACAACTAGACTACATACATTTAACCCATTCTGACCTGAGATCAGATTCATACGAGGTTTCCGCCGGACACACACTGGTCTGATGAACCCATTCTGACCTGAGATCAGATTCTAAAAATGTCAGTCGCTCTTCGATTTTTCAAAAATAGCAGACCTACAAGCTCGTATCGCGCCACTCGGTGGCGCGATATGAGCTTGTAGATCTGCTATTTTTAAATAGCTGAAGCATAACATGATGCCAACACCAAAATGGGTGCCCGTTCAGAATGGGTTAAGATCTCTATCGAACCAATGTCGTTTTGAGGCTGGATGTTTTAACGAACAGTCTCCAACCCACCTGGTAGTAGAAACTGCCTTCACCGGTGGTTTCCTCAAGCGTTTCTGTGCAGGAAAAGTTCATTCACTGCTGCGCGCGAGGATAACTCTTAGTTAAAGAGTCGATCACTGTCTCAGAGTAAAACTCGCATTAAACTGGTATATTAACAAAGGACTGCTCTCAACGTCCTGATCGCCGTTAGACTAGGCGGTTGTCCTCAGCTGCCTGTGGGCCCGCCAGTGGTGGAGATGTTGCGACCTGCTCCGACAACCGGGTAAGAGAGCGCATAGGCGGCTGTCCTATTTGGGTCGACTGCATGCGCGTGGGCCAGCGGGTTGATGCGCCCACTTCACAGAGCTATCGCATAGAAAGAGCGTGGAGTCTTGATTAGACCCACATTATATTAAAAAGAGGACTACACACACATCATGGGAGGCGTTTTTCTTTGTTCTTACAAAACTGGTTTAAACCAGCTCTTAAACTGCTAACTTAACGAAACCGCTAACAATTTACAATGGACAGTTTTACGACATACCGGAATCTTCCTGTGTCATTATTCATTCCTATCTCCGTCGACCATCTAGTCACCCTCTCACACTCCTCTGAGTGTAAACACAGATGGGCACACACACACACACACACACACACACACACACACACACACACACACACACACACACACACACACACACACACACACATCAGAAATGCGTCGTCACAAATCAGTTAGAAGATGAAATAGAACAGCAAGTAATTATTAGTACGAATATTACACTTTTCATCAGATGTGCGTGTCTACTGAATGACACATTTATCAGTGGTGTGTGATGTGTATAAAAAGTCCAAACTCGGCGTGCGTGCGCAGTCGCATGTGGCGAGAGTTCTCATTTGGGGGTCAGTATTCGGTCACGAAAGTCAATCTTGTGGTCACACCAGATAGCGTGACAATTGTAATAATCCACCCTCCTTGGTCAGGTCTGGGTTTTTGTCATAAACCTGTACTCAGCAAGTGGTCCAAACAGGGGTCAACTTGAGGGCTATGTCAATCATGTCATTGTCCTTACAAATTGCACAATTGTCAATTAACCCCCCCCCCTTCCTCACGCTACAGATAGTTATATGTTTGTGGTGTGGACATATTTACCGTAGTTATCACGCAAAGTGTAAAGTGTGAAGACCTGAGGCCGTTTCTACAAAATAATGTCTTCTAAATCATAACTGTTTTCTGAAAATCCTATGTTGCTATACCGATGCTCAAAACCTTTTCCATGACGGGACCCCCAGAATGTTATATAAAATAGATATGTTTTATATATACAGGTCTATAATAGGCCAATGTGAAAATGGTAGGATATATTCCTCAGCCTAGTAGGAAAGTCTGTGAAAGATTTCACGTAAATTACACGCTGCGTTCATGGAAAAAAAAAAGATTTTAGGCTTTTTGTTCAAAACGGGCCTATCCTGCAAACTTTGAAAGCCAATGTTATAGCCAATTATGATGGAATATGAAATATCGGACAGATCCGTCTTGAACACATGACTATGGAGATAGTGTGTAGCAATTTGTTTTTCATAAGTCGGCCTCTTGGTGGTGCTATAACAGGCCGTTCTAGAAAATTTGGCGCAGAGGTTCATCGTTGGCATCCATGGAGTGCGTGTGTAAAATTTGGCATTGACTGGGTTAACTGTGCCGGAGATTAGCTGGTAACGGACGGACGGACGGACGGACGGACTCACACACACACAGACGGAGTGCAAAACATACTCTCTCCATGCCTTCGGCCTGGTGGAGACAAATATGATAATATATAAACACTTCACCCCTTTTGCAACCAGATCTTATTTTAACCATTTAGTAATTTGGGAGACAAGAAACACTTTCCTGTGGGTTTTATGTGGTTTTTAGATATTTTAGTATTTCAAAGTGTCTGTGATGTTCATGGACACTGGTGTCACTTCCTTCCGAACTTTTGTTGCTGAGTTCATATTGATATTTGGCAGCCAGCCCCCACCTCAAAATACTTTGGTTTCCTGGAACCCCCAGAAGCAAAGGTTTGAGTTAAATATAAGATTTTCATTTTTTTCCCGGTGCATGTTTGAATGGCCAAATAAATCTAAAATGCACAGATGCCTTCCTGCTTTTAATGGGTTATAAGGCTGCCACTCATCATGTAGTGTAATTTTGGCAGGCATGTTGAAGCAGCCACGTGGGCCACATAGCGCGAGCTCCCTGAGTCATATTTCACACCCTCGTGCCCACATTCAAATATTGTATAATCTACACAGCATCGCTGCATGCAGATGCTTTGCTTCAAAGCATGAGAAGGGCATTCGGGGACGGCCCCAGAGAGACGTCGTATACGTAGGCCTTATACTGAAAGGTCTGGTAACACTTTTTCTTTTCTTTTGTGTTCTGAGGAGGAGGAGGGGAAAAAATGGAAAGATGGTCCAAAGTGTTCCACAACAGGCAGCATGCTGCAGCTGCAGGGTATACTCCACGTTGAGTTTGATCTAAAGAAGGCGGATGCCGAACCCAGGTTATTATCCCATTCTGACCGGGCACCCATTTTGGGGTCAGCATCATGTTATGCTTTAGCTATTTAAAAATAGCAGATCTACAAGCTCATATCGCGCCACCGAGTGGCGCGATACGAGCTTGTAGGTCTGCTATTTTTGAAAAATCGACAAGAACGACTGACATTTTTATAGAATCTGATCTCAGGTCAGAATGGGTTCATCAGACCAGTGTGTGTCTGGCGGAAACCTCGTATGAATCTGATCTCAGGTCAGAATGGGTTATTCATCCCGGGGACAACGCTGGAGAGACTTATCTTGTGCGTCAGGCTCAGAAGACGCTACGGGAGGTTTTCTTTGAAATGGAAAAATTGCATTAAACATTCAAATTTAATTAATTATATTGTGCTCCTTCATTAACATCGGCTCTCTCATCAAAGCGTCGCTGCGTGGGAAGGGGGTACAGAGCAAGAGATTCTGCCAGTATCAGTGCCAACCACTGGCACTTCCAAGCACTCTTTTCTCCGTTTCCTTTTTCAGGAGGGGGTGGTGGTGATATTACTAAGTGGCTAATTGGTGTGCATATGTTGGTTAGATATACGAACAGTCCGACAGGCATTAGTTCGACAACAGCGTCGCTCCCGACAAGCGTGGCCGGTTACAACTAGCCCGTGCTCGTGCTGCAGGTTAAAACTCACCCGTGGTTCCTGACTTGCATCGCAGGTTTAACCCATTCTGACCTGAGATCAGATTCATACGAGGTTTCCACTGGACACACACTGGTCTGATTAACCCATTCTGACCTGAGATCAGATTCTGAAAATGTCAGTCGTTCTTCGATGTTTCAAAAATAGTAGATCTGCTATTTTTCAATAGCTAAAGCATAGCATGATGCCAATACCAAAATGGGTGCCCGGTCAGAATGGGTTAAACTAACCCATGGCAGGTTAAAACTAACCTGTGGCTCCTGACATGTGTGGCAGGTTACAACTAACCCGTGGCAGGTTAAAGTTAACCTGTGGCTTCCTCCTGTGAGGTTAGATTTATGGTTGTTTTTTTTTGGTATAGGGTGTCGGACTCATGACTGACGTGTGTAGGACTGTTAGTACGTCGGACCAAACACATGCATGCATGCACCCGAAAAAAAGGATACAAGGCACTGAAGAGAACACAACTACACAGACACACGCATGCACATGCATGCATCTGTGCATGCACGAATGCACACACTCAGAGCCAGGTCATGACAGCTCATCAATCCCCCACGCCCACACACAGACCATACACAGAGTCTTAAGTCGTCGACCTACAGCAGCAGATGGAGACACTTGTGACCCACCGTATACTTTTATGCTCATAAATAATTGACGTCGGCGGTGCATCCGTCAACTTTTCTGTCAACCTTCATTCCAGACGGGAGGCAGACAGCCGGGGCCAGAGAGCGACGTCTTACATACACACATAACAAAGGTCCTCACATTGCCTCCTCGTGCACCTCGCACCCCGACACCCTGACACCCTGACACCTTGGCTCACCTAACATGCTCTGCTCCATGGCTTGCACCCACACGCCATGCACGCACGCGCACGCACACACACACACACACACACACACTGTGTACAGGTCCTGTGTGCCAGGTGTAATCACATGCCTCTGGTGGTGTCCTGTCCTTTTTATTTTAAAGGTATATATTCAGTGATTTCACTTAATTCAAATATCACTTATTTTTTTGTTTTGTTGTGATAATCCTCCCTACTATAGAGTGTGCTGACCATATAAGGAGTTCCTCCCTGTCCCCAGTTAACCCCTGGGGGTCAAAAAACCGTAGGCTTAGGTCCCAGCCAAAAACGAAACCCAAGGTTTTTTGAGTGAAGTCACTGAATATACCTTTAATATGAATGCACAGCAATCAGGCATGCTACAGAGCTCAGTCAAAGTACACCCCCCCCCCCCCCCCCCATTAGTTTAGTACTGATCAATGTGTCAGTTCTTAAATGCCCCATACACCCTTCTGCTTCCCAGAATTTACTGACAACTTGTCTCCATTGGAACTATAGTGTCACTCTCCATTTTCCATCATGATGTGATTTTTAAGAGAAATAAATAATGTATAATTCTTTGTGTGATGAAATAATAACACATCTCAAATTTACTCTCTCTCTAAGCGCAAGAAAGTAAGAAATGCAATGCTAAGGTGGCAGTTACTGCACAATAGTTACAGTCACAGCTGTTTCATATAGAGCGGTGTCTAAGCCATAATGATACGTAGTCCTGTGTAATGGAGGAGTCGGCTCGTAAAGCGGCTTTGTGATTTGCAACAAAGCAGAGTTATGGCAGAGAGTATAACGAAGGTGTGAATCAGAATCAATGTCTCTCCCTGTTCCTGTCCCATCTTTTCTATACTCCGGAATGGGAAGGCTATAGCGCTCACTAATAACCCATTCTGACCGGGCACCCATTTTGGTGTCAGCATCATGTTATGCTTTAGCTATTGAAAAATAGCAGATCTACAAGCTCATATCACGCCACCGAGTGGCGAGATACGAGCTTGTAGGTCTGCTATTTTTGAAAAATCGACTGACATTTTTTAGAATCTGATCTCAGGTCAGAATGGGGTAATCAGACCAGTGTGTGTCCAGTGGAAACCTCGTATGAATCTGATCTCAGGTCAGAATGGGCTAATAAAGCTGTGCATGGACAGCGATACTCTGTGTGATACAACAAGTCCGCTGGGCCACAAACAACAGGACCAGATACCGTGACTCTTATTAGATTTCTTTGATAGGGCTTCATGGGCAGGACTTTGGTTCGCTGAACTTTGCTACTTTCATCGACAATGAAAAGAGAGTTCATTGAGTCCGAATTGCATTAGTAACTCTAAAGTCTTTGTCTCTGAAGCCCTCAACAGTGGGTGCAATTATTTTGTCTTCACAGTGTGCTTCAATTTATTTTATTTTTGTATTTATAATTTAGCTGTGGGGGTGAGGCGGATATAACGTTTTGAAACATTGCTCTTCCCAGTTCTTCACAACAAAGAAGACTGTAAATCATTGATCTTATTTGCTGCTGGAGTACGTGACCTGGCTTTATCCTTTACTGCATGCTTATGCAGTACAGTATATACAGTAGGACGCAGCATAGGCTGTTTTTGTTTTTTTTTGCATTTTTTATTGCGAACGCAATGAGCACTAACTATGAGACCCAGCAGATCATGTCTGTGTGTCTGTCCCGCTGTGACACCACCCGCCCGCCACCAGAGGGCGCAGCTGTAGCACACACAGTGAAAGATTCATAACGCCAGTCTTACCCAATACCAAATATTTCTGTTTTATTAACACAAGGCTGCTGTACTTTATACCTCATACTTGCTTAGTATGAGGTATAAAATACAGCAGCCTTGTGTTCATAAAACAGAAAGATTGGCTCTGGTCTCAGCCACCACGGTGGATATTTTGACATTCCGTTTTTTTTTTTTTTTTATGTTGCCACTACTGTTGGAGCAGCCATAAACTACACAGGTTCATCCCGATGTTCTGGGCATCTTTGTAATGTTAGTGTTAGTAAAAAAGCAGGTAAAGGAGTAAAGTTTGAGGCAAACTAACATCAGTCACTCTGCCGTTCACTGTAGTGGAAGAGGTGCGCCTGGTGAGGGTTTTACCCCCGCAGCTACGTCGAGTCTGCCTACAGGAAATACGTAGGCTGCGACCATGAAACCGGTACGGACCAAATGGACGCTTATAGATCTTTAACTCTTGAGAGTGTAAAATGGACCCATTGAACCCCGTTTGGTTTCATTGCACACTCTCAATAGTTAATTCATTTTTGTATATATATATATATTTTTTTTTTTTGTAAAGTCTACACAATTAGACAATGTAGAAGATTTGTTATTTTGATCGTTTGCCTGTTGTCTCTGTTATGGCACTATACATCAATTCAGTATGGAGTTGTGGACACATGAAGTTTTAGGTCTGCGAGGCTAAATCTCATGAAATGGTGGTCCGTGGCTCAAATGCCAAATAAATAATGGACCTTCACGTGACAAGGGTTGAAAATATCAACCGTTGAGCATCTGGTGGAACGTATTATGGCCTTGGGATATAACTGTCAACTTATTGTCCTTGTATTTGGAAGTCTGGGCCATGTCCATAAACTTGTGCTCAGGGGTCTGCAATTGGGTGGATTGCTAAAAACAAATGCAAAAAAGCTGGCTAAATACTGTTCGGTCTCAGCTACTATGGGCAGTCTGTCTGTCTGGAGAAGGCGTTGTTTCATGTATCCCTAAGTGGCTTAAAAAACCCTGAACAAACATCCTGTCTAGTAGTGTCAAGTAATAGTATGTCAACAATGTGCTATATATATTTTTTTTTCCTTTTCCCTCTGTGTGTTAAGCAGCATGTGCAGCAGGTATATCTGGTTGGACCATATAATGTATAACCTAATTCTGATCAGTGTTTGGGTCTATTGTATTACGCCTCTTGTGCAGATCCAAATAAAATAAATCAAATGCGTGTGCTCTGCCTTCAAATCGAGGCGGTATAGAAGTGATTGAGAGAGAGAAAGCGAGTGGATGGCAGATGCTGGCTGCTGACGGACTGGCACAGGGTATTGTTTGCCTCCTAAGCTTACTGTGTTGGCCATGCAGTGATTTCATCTCTCCCCACACCGTCCTCTCCTCGAGGCGCTGCTATCGGTAGCACACTGTTTGCTCATTCGCATGCAAGCTGCATGTGTGGGCCTTTGAGGGGGTTGTTTGTTTATTCAACAATTTCTCGCGTTACCAAAGGGCACATGATCTCCACTGCGGGGGGAAAAGGAGCTGGTTAATGGCCTGCGGTCAGGAAGTGTTTGTGCTACTATCAGATGTCATACAGTATTTACAGCCATTGATCGGCCCCAGTGGTTCTTCTAGGCCCGGTGGGTACAGACAGGGCTACAGGTGCCTCTGCATGCATGCATGGTCCAATGAATGCAGGCAGGCAGGTAGACGTTTTGGTATCGCGCTCTCGCTCACGTGATCCTGCAGACATGCAGAAATGCACACAGACGCACGCCGCACACGAGCATGCATGCCATGCACGCAGCCACGCACGCTCCCCCCCCTCCAGTTTACAATGAGACACATAGCGGTCGCTTGCGGCCAGAACAATCGTAACTTAACCTAGAATAAACTGATGTTTATATATAGACTCAGACCTCCAATGACCTTCCGACTGGTTCTTGTGCTGTTCTTTTTTTTTTTATTCTCGCTGTGAGCACCTTCACTTTTTGAAAGGGGCACTGATTTGTGTGTGTGTGTGTGTGTGTGTGTGTGTGTGTGTGTGTGTGTGTGTGTGTGTGTGTGCGCGCGTGTGCGTGTATGCGTGCGCGCACACAGATCTCATACAGTGCACGCACACGTGTGGTTGTTAGAGTTCCACAACTCACGTTGGGCCGCGACAGGACCAGATACCGTGACTTTATTCCACTTCTCTGATCGGGCTTGGATAGGACTTGTGTGTGTGGCCGGTGAGTGGTTACCCCCATGGTGGTGACCCCCTTGGTGGTGACCCCCATGGTGGTGACCCCCATGGTGGTGACCCCCATGGTGGTGACCCCCATGGTGGTGACCCCCATGGTGAGTGGTGACCCCCATGGTGGTGACCCCCATGGTGAGTGGTGACCCCCATGGTGAGTGGTGACCCCCATGGTGAGTGGTGACCCCCATGGTGGTGACCCCCATGGTGGTGACCCCCATGGTGGTGACCCCCATGGTGGTGACCCCCATGGTGGTGACCCCCATGGTGAGTGGTGACCCCCATGGTGAGTGGTGACCCCCATGGTGGTGACCCCCATGGTGAGTGGTGACCCCCATGGTGGTGACCCCCATGGTGAGTGGTGACCCCCATGGTGGTGACCCCCATGGTGGTGACCCCCATGGTGAGTGGTGACCCCCATGGTGAGTGGTGACCCCCATGGTGGTGACCCCCATGGTGAGTGGTGACCCCCATGGTGGTGACCCCCATGGTGGTGACCCCCATGGTGGTGACCCCCATGGTGAGTGGTGACCCCCATGGTGGTGACCCCCATGGTGAGTGGTGACCCCCATGGTGGTGACCCCCATGGTGGTGACCCCCATGGTGGTGACCCCCATGGTGGTGACCCCCATGGGGGTCACCACTCACCATGGTGGTGACCCCCATGGTGGTGACCCCCATGGTGGTGACCCCCATGGTGGTGACCCCCATGGTGAGTGGTGACCCCCATGGTGGTGACCCCCATGGTGAGTGGTGACCCCCATGGTGGTGACCCCCATGGTGAGTGGTGACCCCCATGGTGGTGACCCCCATGGTGAGTGGTGACCCCCATGGTGGTGACCCCCATGGTGAGTGGTGACCCCCATGGTGAGTGGTGACCCCCATGGTGGTGACCCCCATGGTGAGTGGTGACCCCCATGGTGGTGACCCCCATGGTGGTGACCCCCATGGTGAGTGGTGACCCCCATGGTGGTGACCCCCATGGTGGTGACCCCCATGGTGGTGACCCCCTTGGTGGTGACCCCCATGGTGGTGACCCCCATGGTGGTGACCCCCATGGTGAGTGGTGACCCCCATGGTGGTGACCCCCATGGTGGTGACCCCCATGGTGAGTGGTGACCCCCATGGTGGTGACCCCCATGGTGGTGACCCCCATGGTGAGTGGTGACCCCCATGGTGAGTGGTGACCCCCATGGTGAGTGGTGACCCCCATGGTGAGTGGTGACCCCCATGGTGGTGACCCCCATGGTGGTGACCCCCATGGTGGTGACCCCCATGGTGAGTGGTGACCCCCATGGTGAGTGGTGACCCCCATGGTGGTGACCCCCATGGTGGTGACCCCCATGGTGAGTGGTGACCCCCATGGTGGTGACCCCCATGGTGAGTGGTGACCCCCATGGTGAGTGGTGACCCCCATGGTGAGTGGTGACCCCCATGGTGGTGACCCCCATGGTGGTGACCCCCATGGTGGTGACCCCCATGGTGGTGACCCCCATGGTGGTGACCCCCATGGTGAGTGGTGACCCCCATGGTGAGTGGTGACCCCCATGGTGGTGACCCCCATGGTGAGTGGTGACCCCCATGGTGGTGACCCCCATGGTGAGTGGTGACCCCCATGGTGGTGACCCCCATGGTGGTGACCCCCATGGTGAGTGGTGACCCCCATGGTGAGTGGTGACCCCCATGGTGGTGACCCCCATGGTGAGTGGTGACCCCCATGGTGGTGACCCCCATGGTGGTGACCCCCATGGTGGTGACCCCCATGGTGAGTGGTGACCCCCATGGTGGTGACCCCCATGGTGAGTGGTGACCCCCATGGTGGTGACCCCCATGGTGGTGACCCCCATGGTGGTGACCCCCATGGTGGTGACCCCCATGGGGGTCACCACTCACCATGGTGGTGACCCCCATGGTGGTGACCCCCATGGTGGTGACCCCCATGGTGAGTGGTGACCCCCATGGTGGTGACCCCCATGGTGAGTGGTGACCCCCATGGTGGTGACCCCCATGGTGAGTGGTGACCCCCATGGTGGTGACCCCCATGGTGAGTGGTGACCCCCATGGTGGTGACCCCCATGGTGAGTGGTGACCCCCATGGTGAGTGGTGACCCCCATGGTGGTGACCCCCATGGTGAGTGGTGACCCCCATGGTGGTGACCCCCATGGTGGTGACCCCCATGGTGAGTGGTGACCCCCATGGTGGTGACCCCCATGGTGGTGACCCCCATGGTGGTGACCCCCTTGGTGGTGACCCCCATGGTGGTGACCCCCATGGTGGTGACCCCCATGGTGAGTGGTGACCCCCATGGTGGTGACCCCCATGGTGGTGACCCCCATGGTGAGTGGTGACCCCCATGGTGGTGACCCCCATGGTGGTGACCCCCATGGTGAGTGGTGACCCCCATGGTGGTGACCCCCATGGTGAGTGGTGACCCCCATGGTGGTGACCCCCATGGTGGTGACCCCCATGGTGAGTGGTGACCCCCATGGTGAGTGGTGACCCCCATGGTGGTGACCCCCATGGTGAGTGGTGACCCCCATGGTGGTGACCCCCATGGTGGTGACCCCCATGGTGGTGACCCCCATGGTGAGTGGTGACCCCCATGGTGGTGACCCCCATGGTGAGTGGTGACCCCCATGGTGGTGACCCCCATGGTGGTGACCCCCATGGTGGTGACCCCCATGGTGGTGACCCCCATGGGGGTCACCACTCACCATGGTGGTGACCCCCATGGTGGTGACCCCCATGGTGGTGACCCCCATGGTGGTGACCCCCATGGTGAGTGGTGACCCCCATGGTGGTGACCCCCATGGTGAGTGGTGACCCCCATGGTGGTGACCCCCATGGTGAGTGGTGACCCCCATGGTGGTGACCCCCATGGTGAGTGGTGACCCCCATGGTGGTGACCCCCATGGTGAGTGGTGACCCCCATGGTGAGTGGTGACCCCCATGGTGGTGACCCCCATGGTGAGTGGTGACCCCCATGGTGGTGACCCCCATGGTGGTGACCCCCATGGTGAGTGGTGACCCCCATGGTGGTGACCCCCATGGTGGTGACCCCCATGGTGGTGACCCCCTTGGTGGTGACCCCCATGGTGGTGACCCCCATGGTGGTGACCCCCATGGTGAGTGGTGACCCCCATGGTGGTGACCCCCATGGTGGTGACCCCCATGGTGAGTGGTGACCCCCATGGTGGTGACCCCCATGGTGGTGACCCCCATGGTGAGTGGTGACCCCCATGGTGAGTGGTGACCCCCATGGTGAGTGGTGACCCCCATGGTGAGTGGTGACCCCCATGGTGGTGACCCCCATGGTGAGTGGTGACCCCCATGGTGAGTGGTGACCCCCATGGTGGTGACCCCCATGGTGGTGACCCCCATGGTGGTGACCCCCATGGTGAGTGGTGACCCCCATGGTGAGTGGTGACCCCCATGGTGAGTGGTGACCCCCCCCATGGTGCACATGACTGCACACACATGTCGATAGACCCCACACTGGTGTGGAGAGTACACTCCCCCCCCCCCCCCCCCCCCCCCCCCCCCCCCCCCCCCCAGCGCCCACAGCATCCCCAGCAGGAATTAGACCCAGGACCTTCTAGCTGTGAGGCAACTTGTATTCTTCTTGTATTCCTTGGTGTCTGCCTGGCTCCAGGTCTCTGCCTATTGGTTTCTTTAAATTCAGAGAGCAAAAGACACAATGGCGAGACACACATAATTATAGGAGAGGAATATCTGTGACATTTAACATTCAAGACCGCATCGTTTTCTTGTTTGCACATCAACAAGTATTTGAGGTTACAATCTGGCTATAGCCTATATAAGTCAGCCTATAGAAGGCCTTCAGGGTAACTGGCTAATATCCTTTTGGGCGCTCAGTGTCGGTGCCACTTCACGCCTCAGCCAACCTCAAGATGAAACGATAAAGCTGCTTTCACATGAAATCAGGCAAACGGCAAAACCTGCTCGACTCCACGGAGCGGTAGAAAGATTAACTATTTTAACATTGATACATTGATAACATTGATACCGTCTGCCGGCTTCTGTTACTGTTGGCAGTTCTGGCTGCCGTGCCGTCCTGTTCCGTTTATACCGTCCTGCTCCCCTCCACTAAAATGACTTCCGGTTTGCCGTCTATACCAGTGTGAACGCAGCATAAGGTATGCAGGGTTCAGTGTGAACGCAGCATAAGGTATGCAGGGTTCAGTGTGAACGCAGCATAAGGTATGCAGGGTTCAGTGTGAACGCAGCATAAGGTATGCAGGGTTCAGTGTGAACGCAGCATAAGGTATGCAGGGTTCAGTGTGAACGCAGCATAAGGTATGCAGGGTTCAGTGTGAACGCAGCATAAGGTATGCAGGGTTCATGTTCCTGATTCAGTGTGAACGCAGCATAAGGTATGCAGGGTTCAGTGTGAACGCAGCATAAGGTATGCAGGGTTCAGTGTGAACGCAGCATAAGGTATGCAGGGTTCATGTTCCTGATTCAGTGTGAATGCAGCATAAGGTATGCAGGGTTCAGTGTGAACGCAGCATAAGGTATGCAGCGTTCATGTTCCTTTCAATTCAGTATTTTAGCCGTGACGTGAGCGCCCCCTCCAGAGATACTTCCGGGTCCTACTTTTGTGTCGCTTTTGTGTCCCCATAGAGTTATACTTTGACTAATTAAATCAGATTTATTAGGACAAATAAACAGTGATGGTTACAGCCGTGTGGGAGTATAGATAACCTTTTAAATACAGTATTATTTAATTTCCAGCAGTGTACGCTCTGTCATCAGTGTCAGCATAGTGGACTACTAACCCTCCCGTCTGCTGTGCCATTTCTCAGACCTTATATTATTGTTGATTTATAATAAAGCGTTTGTTCTTGTCACGGTGTGCTAAATTAAACTTTAATTGCCGTATACTCCAGCCTCATGTTATTTGCCAGCGACTGCCGACTGTGCTCTGGAGCAGAAACAAAACGGTAAATAAAAATAGATCCTAGTCAATACTGTGCGTGCGTGCGTGTGTGCGTGCGTGCGTGCGTGCGTGCGTGCGTGCGTGCGCGCTGTCTTCAAATGGAGGCGGTAGAAGTGATTGAGAGAGAGAAAGCGAGGGGATGGCAGATGCTGGCTGCTGACGGACTGGCACAGGGTATTGTTTGCCTCCTAATCTTTGTGTGTGAGTGTGTGAGTGTGTGAGTGTGTGTGTGTGCGTGTGCGTGTGCGTGTGCGTGCGTGCGTGCGTGCGTGCGTGCGAGCGAGCGAGCGAGAGAGACATATGCATGTGTGTGTCTGTCCAGAGCCAGATGGTATTTTGTTCAAAACAGCGTTTCTTTGACGGCACATGTAAACAAAGGTTGTCTTGGCAACGTCTAGCTGGCAGGGATAATCCACTTCCGGTCGAGTGAAAAATGTGGCTTTTCAAAATAAGAGCTTGACTGGAAAAAATGCTGGCGTGAATTAGGTCCTATAATCACTAAATGTGTTGAGATAGAAACGGCGGTGTTTCGCCCCTTGCGGGGTCTCGCCTTGACATCAAATTAGCAAAGGTTTCACGGGGTCGTTATCATTGAATTGCACTATTCTATATTTGTACCGCTCAGCCAGTAACCCATTCTGACCGGGCACCCATTTTGGTGTCAGCATCATGTTATGCTTTAGCTATTTAAAAATAGCAGATCTACAAGCTCATATCGCGCCACCGAGTGGCGCGATACGAGCTTGTAGGTCTGCCATTTTTGAAAAATCGAAGAACGACTGACATTTTTATAGAATCTGATCTCAGGTCAGAATGGGTTCATCAGGACCAGTGTGTGTCCAGTGGAAAACCTCGTATGAATCTGATCTCAGGTCAGAATGGGTTAAATATTTCTAGTCAATCAATTTCCTTACACATGTAATGAGGCAACGCTTGGCCCCTCGAGGCACCATTTGGGAGGTGCTACTTGGCTACCCACACTTTCTGCTCTCTGCTGAGATAGATGCCTCGATCGGCCCCAAATGGTTCACATGGCCGTTCATGCGTGATCAGACATAAGCCTTGCTCGGCCCTCCAGATCTACAAATGCACTAATAGGTTCCTTTGGGTTTGCAAAGTAGCAGACACACATCAGTGCCACATCCAATGTTTAGTGAGAGAAGCAGGGCGATATATACTTAATCCATTCTGACCGGGCACCCATTTTGGTGTTGGCATCATGTTATGCTTTAGCTATTGAAAAATAGCAGATCTACAAGCTCATATCGCGCCACCGAGTGGCGCGATACGAGCTTGTAGGTCTGCTATTTTTGAAAAAAATCGAAGAACGACTGACATTTTTAGAATCTGATCTCAGGTCAGAATGGGTTCATCAGACCAGCGTGTGTCCAGTGGAAACCTCGTAAGAATCTGATCTCAGGTCAGAATGGGTTAAGAAAAATGCATTAGGACTCATTGATTACTTGCAGAAAACCCATCAACTATGAGGCTATTAGCACCATGAGGCCGGCAGATATCACCTTAGGTAATCTGCAGGGACAAGGAATTATCGATCACCTTTTTCCTTCTTCTTTTTGTTTTTCCTATTCATTGGTTTGGCTTTGAACCCTTCCATTGTGTTACCGTCAAATTGGAGCAAAAAAAAAGGGGGAAAAAAGTTGCTATGCATCCCATGTTTATTATGCATTATGAACACACTAATTATAATCTTCTCAAACATGTATATATTATATTTATAAGCGCTGATAAATAATCATTATACTTTATAAGGTTAATCATAACACATTATAAACTTTATTATAATGACATATAATACTTGATATTATAATACTTGATAACTTGCTTGTCTTGCTATGTATTCCATGTTTATAACGCATTATAAAAATTCTTATAAGACAATATCATTTTATTATTATTATAATACAAATAAAAATATAACTTATAAATAATAACCTTTATCATAACACATTATAGACACTTGTGCTTTCTAGGGTATGATAAAGATGAATGCAAAATTAATATCAACATCTTTATACTGTCCAAAACTTAGATAGGGAGGGGGGTTGAAATGATGACAGGCAGTTGCTGCTGTCATAATATGACTAAATAAATTATAATAAATAAATAAATTATGACAGGCAGTTTCTGCTGTCATAATATGACCAAATAAATTATAATAAATAAATTATGACAGGCAGTTGCTGCTGTCATAATATGACTCCCCAGTCAAAAAACACTTTAGGTTTGGAATAGACACTCGTGCTTTCTAAGGTGTGATTTGGGGCCCTAAAGATGATTACAAAATCAATATCAAAATCTTAACCCATTCTGACCTGAGATCAGATTCATGCGAGGTTTCCGCCGGACACACACTGGTCTGATAAACCCATTCTGACCTGAGATCAGATTCTAAAAATGTCAGTCGTTCTTCGATTTTTCAAAAAATAGCAGACCTACAAGCTCATATCGCGCCACTCGGTGGCGCGATATGAGCTTGTAGATCTGCTATTTTTAAATAGCTAAAGCATAACATGATGCTGACACCAAAATGGGTTAATACTGTCCAATACTTATAATTATGACAGGCAGTTACTGTCAAAATATGACTCTTCTAGTGACATAAATTAACATATCATCAATTAGTGCAGCTCCATATACCGTATTACCTATTATTAGATATTATGATGCTGTGGTGGTGTGGATGTTAATGCACGCGTGCGCTTGTGATTAAGGTTATAATGTGTTATTTGTGAGTGCTTATAAATATAATTATACATGGTTATGAGAAGATTATAATGTCTTATAAGTGTGTTCATAATGCGTTATAAACATGGGATGCATATCAAGTGTTACCGAAAGTACCATCACTTTTTCAGAATGATATGACCTGGCAGATAACGCCACACAGAGACAGCTTGTCAACTACAGATAAAGTTTTGCTTTTCTGTGACAGTTATTGAACTGAGGACTCAACTAATGTCTACCTACCACTCCATGTGAAAGCATTCCATAGGTTCTTTGTGACAGGCGCGCGGTGATTCACACACATTCTGGTGGAAACCGTCAAACTGCATTGAACTGAATGACACACAGAAGCTGTCTGTAGCTTTAGGTGTTGACATACTCTCTCTGGGAAAAAACAAAACAAAACAAAAAAGTTTTAACACTGTCTCATTCTTCCCTCACAACTAAGGTGCTATTTACTTATTTAGTATATCCTCCTTCACATTCAGTTGATCCCGTGATCTTCTGTGGCCAGATGTCATTTCCTGGGGTCTAGTAGGACTATAGTAAATAATATTAAAGAAATCGCCCTAACATTTTGTAAAGAAAAAAGAAATATGTATTTAGGCCCATGTTCGAATGCCCCCTGCCTCCCTGTCAAAAATAGCTAAAATCGTTAAAACGAAAGAAAGCAGCAAATGAAAATAAACTAAAAAACACCCATCAAATTTGACACACACGTTCCACACCCCCGCAGGGAGTGCAGTGCCAGGCCTTGAGTCAGTGGCATACACCATTGTCCAGAAACGCCACAAAAGGCTCTGCCAGTGGACCTAATGAGCCCAAGGCAATTTCCAGTCTCTGCCTCAGCCAATTGATTGCCATGGCAACCCCACACCTGCCAATTGATTACTTTCGCAGTCTGTTTGCACTCTTCAGGCACAGACAGACAGATACAGAGATCTCCATATTACAGTATGGCAGGGTTCCCCAATAGATGGGCCGCAGCGCCCCCTTGTGGCCCCTGGAGTGGGAAAAAAGGGATCCCAGATATAAATGGCATTAAATGGGGGTCAGTAGCCTATATGCATGTCAAACTGGGCATCCTTTTCAAATGGGGATTTGGCAAGACCTCGACCTCGCTTGCAGACTCGGCCCCCAGCCTGGTACCCTATATAGTCAAAATATGTCCCTTGAGGAAAATGAATTGGGGAACCCTGCAGTATGGGCACAAAAGGGACACAGACGGATAGTTAACACATTCTGACCGGGCACCCATTTTGGTGTCAGCATCATGTTATGCTTTAGCTATTTAAAAATAGCAGATCTACAAGCTCATATCGCGCCACCGAGTGGCGCGATACGAGCTTGTAGGTCTGCTATTTTTGAAAAATCGAAGAACGACTGACATTTTTTAAATCTGATCTCAGGTCAGAATGGGTTAATCAGACCAGTGTGTGTCCAGTGGAAACCTCGTATGAATCTGATCTCAGGTCAGAATGGGTTAAAACGGGTGCTATGACAAGTTGACAACGGGTATTATTAGGTTCCCCAGTTGCATCGTTCTCAAGTAGGCCTGGTGGCCGACGGGCACGTACAGGTGTAGTCATTCCTAACACTGTTTACTTGGTTTTTACATATTATTTTTTGTTTGTTTATTTATTTCTAAAGGAAAATGATGCCTTCTGCCCTTGATGTCTGGAATGCTCCTTGGGACGTCGGGGGGTAGGGTCGAGGGTCTCCCCGCCACCAGGACAGTCACCTCAGAACGCCAGGGGTAGGGTCGAGGGTCTCCCCCCACCAGGACAGTGACCTCAGAACGCCAGGGGTAGGGTCGAGACTCAAGGGTCTCCCCGGCCGGTCAACGATGGTGGGCGCGCCATGTTGTCTGGAATCCCCAAATGTATACCTGCTCAAGCCTGGGGTACATTGAGGTACATTAGGCCCGTCACAAGTATTAATATCTTATTTAAATTACAATAAAAATACATTGAATAGTGAAAGTATCAGATCTACGAGATCAAAACAGTTTTACTGTTTTTCTGCTACTTCCACTACTTTACAACATGGGAACGTGTATGACGATTGGGGCTTACAATTATTACTATTATCCCAAAAGTATTGCGATTATCACAAATACTTATTATGTAGTAATGGCCTTAATGGGCCTAAGGGTGGGTGGGTGTGTGTGTGTGTGTGTGTGTGTGTGTGTGTGTGTGTGTGTGTGTGTGTGTGTGTGTGTGTGTGTGTGTGTGTGTGTGTGTGTGTGTGTGTGTGTGTGTGTGTGTGTGTGTGTGTGTGTGTGTGTGGGGGGGGGTGATGGTGTGTTTTTGTGTGTGTGTGTTGAATCTGTTTTTGATTGGCCCGACGTGTAATCTACGAGCATGTTGAAATTGGGGCCCGACGTTGACAACGTTAAATCTACGAGCTGGACGACGCTGGATCTACGTCAGCTATAGTGTAGTGCTCCCCGGGGTATGGGTTGAATCTGGGATCAATCGGGCATAATGGGCAGGCGGGTCGTGCAGGAACTGGGTCGTGCAGGAACCGGGTGGTACCCAGCGGTCCCTCGTGTGACCCCCGTCCAGTGTGCTCGGCTACCCGGCCTCCCATACCTCGGTTTTCAGTCTAGTTTTCTCTCTTCTCTAGTTTCAGGTTTCAGCTGGTCGTCGACGTCACATCGCTTCAAAGTACCACCTGTTGAATATCTTGTGTTTCCTTCCCAAGGTTGTGTTTCCTTCCCGCCAGGTTGGCCAAATGTTTTCCCTATCTTGTACTTTCCTTCCCGCCAGGTTGGCCAAATGTTGTTGTTTCTGTTTGATTAACCTCTTTTCGTAGTACTTTCCAGGTGGCAAACGTTGAATTTGTGTCACTCTTCTAGTGACATAAATTAACATATCAATTAGTGCAGCTCCGTACCGTATTACCTATTATTAGATATTATGATGCTGTGGTGGTGTGGATGCGTGCGCTTGTGATTAAGGTTATAATGTGTTATTTGTGAGTGCTTATAAATATAATTATACATGGTTATGAGAAGATTATAATGTCTTATAAGTGTGTTCATAATGCTTTATAAACATGGGATGCATATCAAGTGTTACCGAAAGTACCATCACTTTTTCAGAATGATATGACCTGGCAGATAACGCCACACAGAGACAGCTTGTCAACTACAGATAAAGTTTTGCTTTTCTGTGACAGTTATTGAACTGAGGACTCAACTAATGTCTACCTACCACTCCATGTGAAAGCATTCCATAGGTTCTTGTGACAGGCGCGCGGTGATTCACACACATTCTGGTGGAAACCGTCAAACTGCATTGAACTGAATGACACACAGAAGCTGTCTGTAGCTTTAGGTGTTGACATACTCTCTCTGGGAAAAAACAAAACAAAACAAAAAAGTTTTAACACTGTCTCATTCTTCCCTCACAACTAAGGTGCTATTTACTTATTTAGTATATCCTCCTTCACATTCAGTTGATCCCGTGATCTTCTGTGGCCAGATGTCATTTCCTGGGGTCTAGTAGGACTATAGTAAATAATATTAAAGAAATCGCCCTAACATTTTGTAAAGAAAAAAGAAATATGTATTTAGGCCCATGTTCGAATGCCCCCTGCCTCCCTGTCAAAAATAGCTAAAATCGTTAAAACGAAAGAAAGCAGCAAATGAAAATAAACTAAAAAACACCCATCAAATTTGACACACACGTTCCACACCCCCGCAGGGAGTGCAGTGCCAGGCCTTGAGTCGGTGGCATACACCATTGTCCAGAAACGCCACAAAAGGCTCTGCCAGTGGACCTAATGAGCCCAAGGCAATTTCCAGTCTCTGCCTCAGCCAATTGATTGCCATGGCAACCCCACACCTGCCAATTGATTACTTTCGCAGTCTGTTTGCACTCTTCAGGCACAGACAGACAGATACAGAGATCTCCATATTACAGTATGGCAGGGTTCCCCAATAGGTGGGCCGCAGCGCCCCCTTGTGGCCCCTGGAGTGGGAAAAAAGGGATCCCAGATATAAATGGCATTAAATGGGGGTCAGTAGCCTATATGCATGTCAAACTGGGCATCCTTTTCAAATGGGGATTTGGCAAGACCTCGACCTCGCTTGCAGACTCGGCCCCCAGCCTGGTACCCTATTCAGTATTTTAGCTGTGACGTGAGCGCCCCCTCCTGAGATACTTCCGGGTCCTACTTTTGTGTCGCTTTTGTGTCCCCATGGAGTTATACTGTGACGCTCCGTCGGACTAAATCTGAGACGAAAACAACCACGAAAGTCTCATTTTACCGCTTTCCTCGCAACAACAAAGCTGCTGCTCTCCAAAATCTGGCTGTGACAGGCCGTCTGCCCCACATGGAATACTATCGCCATTTTATTTGATTGTGTCAACTAAATCCTCATTAATGCAAACTAGATTCAACATACTCAAGCCTGCACACATTGTAAATATCCCCCGAAATATTTTACCGAGCAAATGGACTGTTGCCACCTTCAATAATAATGATAATAATAGTCTTTATTGTCTCCACATCATATATTTTTGTTGTCATGGACACTTGTACAAAACATTAATAATTCTACTCGAGTTGGAAGCATTAAGACCCATTTTAACCCTCTATGGCTTCCTTTCTGAAAAATAACGTCAATTTAAAAAGATTCACGCGTTTAGATATTCTATTTACAATGAGATGCGGACGGGAGCTGGTGCCACTTGGACCCAGACGTAACGTAGCACTACAAAATGACGTCGGACTTAAATACTGAATAGTCAAAATATGTCCCTTGAGGAAAATGTATTGGGGAACCCTGCAGTATGGGCACAAAAGGGACACAGACGCATAGTTAAAACGGGTGCTATGACAAGTTGACAACGGGTATTATTAGGTTCCCCAGTTGCATCGTTCTCAAGTAGGCCCGGTGGCCGACGGGCACGTACAGGTGTAGTCATTCCTAACACTGTTTACTTGGTTTTTACATATTATTTTTTGTTTGTTTATTTATTTCTAAAGGAAAATGATGCCTTCTGCCCTTGATGTCTGGAATGCTCCTTGGGACGTCGGGGGGTAGGGTCGAGGGTCTCCCCGCCACCAGGACAGTCACCTCAGAACGCCAGGGGTAGGGTCGAGGGTCTCCCCCCACCAGGACAGTGACCTCAGAACGCCAGGGGTAGGGTCGAGACTCAAGGGTCTCCCCGGCCGGTCAACGATGGTGGGCGCGCCATGTTGTCTGGAATCCCCAAATGTATACCTGCTCAAGCCTGGGGTACATTGAGGTACATTAGGCCCGTCACAAGTATTAATATCTTATTTAAATTACAATAAAAATACATTGAATAGTGAAAGTATCAGATCTACGAGATCAAAACAGTTTTACTGTTTTTCTGCTACTTCCACTACTTTACAACATGGCGACGTGTATGACGATTGGGGCTTACAATTATTACTATTATCCCAAAAGTATTGCGATTATCACAAATACTTATTATGTAGTAATGGCCTTAATGGGCCTAAGGGTGGGTGGGTGTGTGTGTGTGTGTGTGTGTGTGTGTGTGTGTGTGTGTGTGTGTGTGTGTGTGTGTGTGTGTGTGTGTGTGTGTGTGTGTGTGTGTGTGTGTGTGTGTGTGTGTGTGTGTGTGTGTGTGTGTGTGTGTGTGTGTGTGTGGGGGGGGTGATGGTGTGTTTTTGTGTGTGTGTGTTGAATCTGTTTTTGATTGGCCCGACGTGTAATCTACGAGCATGTTGAAATTGGGGCCCGACGTTGACAACGTTAAATCTACGAGCTGGACGACGCTGGATCTACGTCAGTTATAGTGTAGTTCTCCCCGGGGTATGGGTTGGATCTGGGATCAATCGGGCATAATGGGCAGGCGGGTCGTGCAGGAACTGGGTCGTGCAGGAACCGGGTGGTACCCAGCGGTCCCTGGTGTGACCCCCGGACAGTGTGCTCGGCTACCCGGCCTCCCATACCTCGGTTTTCAGTCTAGTTTTCTCTCTCCTCTAGTTTCAGGTTTCAGCTGGTCGTCGACGTCACATCTCTTCAAAGTACCACCTGTTGAATATCTTGTGTTTCCTTCCCAAGGTTGTGTTTCCTTCCCGCCAGGTTGGCCAAATGTTTTCCCTATCTTGTACTTTCCTTCCCGCCAGGTTGGCCAAATGTTGTTGTTTCTGTTTGATTAACCTCTTTTCGTAGTACTTTCCAGGTGGCAAACGTTGAATTTGTGTCACTCTTCTAGTGACATGAATTAACATATCAATTAGTGCAGCTCCGTACCGTATTACCTATTATTAGATATTATGATGCTGTGGTGGTGTGGATGTTTAATGCATGCGTGCGCTTGTGATTGAGGTTATAATGTGTTATTTGTGAGTGCTTATAAATATAATTATACATGGTTATGAGAAGATTATAATGTCTTATAAGTGTGTTCATAATGCGTTATAAACATGGGATGCATATCAAGTGTTACCGAAAGTACCATCACTTTTTCAGAATGATATGACCTGGCAGATAAAGCCACACAGAGACAGCTTGTCAACTACAGATAAAGTTTTGCTTTTCTGTGACAGTTATTGAACTGAGGACTCAACTAATGTCTACCTACCACTCCATGTGAAAGCATTCCATAGGTTCTTTGTGACAGGCGCGCGGTGATTCACACACATTCTGGTGGAAACCGTCAAACTGCATTGAACTGAATGACACACAGAAGCTGTCTGTAGCTTTAGGTGTTGACATACTCTCTCTGGGAAAAAACAAAACAAAACAAAAAAGTTTTAACACTGTCTCATTCTTCCCTCACAACTAAGGTGCTATTTACATGAGGATGGTGTTCATATAAAACGTCAAAATAAAGTATCGTTTGCTGCTGTCATTAAAACGAGAACCGTGTTCTCAGGAGGTGAAAACGCAACGAAGTGAAACCGCCTCCCTGAGTGGAAATCTTTGAGAACGCCGTTTCCTATGGTCTCCATATAAACAGGCAAAACGGTGAATCCGCAAAACTTATGACATCATGGCTCACGTTGGCTCACAGCGCATATGTTTATTACATTGATGCAGAGCCATATCATTATGATATAATGGAGTTCCTGAACAAGCCTCCCTCCTCGCCTACAAAGTGCTGCTCATCAGCGATGGTGAATGTAAAACCATGATGTAAATAAAAAGCCTTGTGATAGACGGCAGCCGCGGCAGCAGCGTTTATGTAGCCTAATGTATTATAAAATATATACCATCCCGTGGCGCTGCCCAGAGCAGTGTTGCGCCGCTTGCGCGGCACTGTTTTTTGGCAAATTTAAGACCATCTCTTCAAAATAAGAGTATTGAAAAAAAGTTTAATTTGCACATTAAAACTACAAATTAAGCATTTAAATGATGCTATAAGACACACATTGTGTTTCTGTGTTATTGAATTACTTATTTTTACACAGAAACATAATGTGTGTCTTTACAATAGCTGTAATGTAATAATAATACTAATAATGTAGTGTAATCATTATTTAATTAACGACACTTTTATTCTGAAAGCAACCGGATGTCTTAAATTTGCTCGCTCTCAAACAGGAAGTTCTAGATTTGCCAAAAAGACGGAGCCGTTGTGCAATCGCAGGCTCTCAGTCAAATCTGGTGACATTTTATAATGGCTGATGGGCGGAGTGAGGCGCTAAAATGGTAAATGGTGCATTTATATAGTGCCTTTATCCAAGGCGCTTTACATTCACCCATTCACACACCGATGACAGAGGAAGCCATGCAAGGCACCAACCAGCACATCGGGAGCAATTAGGGGTTCAGTGTCTTGCTCAAGGACACTTCGACACTAACTCCCGGGTTCAAACTGGCAACCTTTGTGGTTTCCATCCGGCCACTCTACCCCTGAGCCACCGCCGCCCCTAACCAATCGAGTGCCTCTGTGGCAGCTTTGTGGCAATCCACAATTAGCAAAAGTGGAGTCGGGCACGTTCCTGCACATATCATAGGAGTCAACTAAAACTAGCTTGCATAGAGATGATAATATGATTGTCCCACCCCATTCGGAAAGCCACTGACTTCCATCTGTAGAAGCAGCATCTGCATAACATTGTGCATTTCTCCTTTCATATGATACAGACAGTGAGTGCCTCAGATCCCAATGCACCCATAGCAATATCTAACACCAATGGGGCTACGTTTGCATATAAATAGCTGGCTTAGACTGCTCTGTTAGACTCTGTACAAAGGCTGTCAATGTTGCACTGCAGTCCAACTAGCACTGGGAAGTGCTGTCCACCCTTGGAGGTGAGTTCATGAATGCCAAGCGGAAAATGTACCTGGCACAAGTAAATTACTCCCAAGCTGAAAGCGGTATTTAAGTTGTCAAATCTAGAGGCAAGTGAACCGATGAAATCATCAATTACTGTGTCTTATCATGGATAGGGCAGAGGGGTCTTTCTTTCTTTGGTCAGGACATGCTCCAAATGCATTTTTCTCACCATTTCTCTCAGTTGCAGAGCCAATTTAAAACAGGATTTAATGCATGATGACCAAAATGTACATAGTAGTTTGTCTCAGAGGGCTATGGGTCACTGGTAGGCGAGCTTCTGAACTGTCTAGAACCCTGCTCTGAAAAAAGGGGGTACCATACAACCAACCAACCAATCAACAAAAATACTTCTTTGGTATCAAGAAGAATATAGGCTTATGAGACTTCATCATAATGGGTTGCCTCAAGTATTGCCAACCGATGGATTTGCCCAGCAACACCTACTGTAGGGCCAAGCCAAGTAATTTGACAATCCACAGTCCCTACTGTAGTATACTGTACTTCACCTCTATCCACCCAAAGATAAAGATTAACCCATTCTGACCTGAGATCAGATTCATACGAGGTTTCCACTGGACACACACTGGTCTGACGAACCCATTCTGACCTGGCGCGATATGAGCTTGTAGATCTGCTATTTTTCAATAGCTAAAGCATAACATGATGCTAACACCAAAATGGGTGCCCGGTCAGAATGGGTTAAGGAGGTTTTAGTGGACGTTGAGAGGAAGCAGCCTTTTTGTGCCAAAGGATGCCTTTTTCTGCCAAAGTATAAGGAAGACAAAACTAACGACCTTTTAAAATATATCGCTAATCTAGTCACACAAAGCAGCAGTTTGTGAGGAGGGGAAATATTAATTTACTAGCAATGAGCATCGATCAATCAATTCATAGTGACAGTGGGGAGAATTAACCCATTCTGACCGGGCATCCATTTTGGTGTTGGCATCATGTTATGCTTTAGCTATTGAAAGGTCTGCTATTTTTTGAAAAATCGAAGAACGACTGACATTTTTTAATCTGATCTCAGGTCAGAATGGGTTCATCAGACCAGTGTGTGTCCAGTGGAAACCTCGTGTGAATCTGATCTCAGGTCAGAATGGGTTAAGGACGGCGGCAATGGCACTGGAGAGAGTCTGTGCACTGAACTGCTGTATGCCCCCTGATAACAGAGGGAAAGTGAGATGGAATGAACCTTGACTGGCTGGACGGAGAACTCTGGCCTCACCGTCATCTGCTGTTTTCAGTGATCACGCTATAGAAGCTCTGTTGATGGGCCTGACCTCCACATTAACAGTTTCCGTGCCGGGAATGGATTACTCCAGGTTAATGTCACTGCCAACCCCGCTATACCCGCCATATGTTTTATGTGATTAATCCGCTGTATTGTAAAAAATAAAAATAAAATCCGTCTTCGTCGCGGAGATAGAGAATAGATGGTTTCGTTTTGATGACGAAACCGGAAATCGTCACATGCTGTGGGCTGCTAGGGCTTCTGGGAAATTGAGGCCAATGGAAATGCATTGGGTGCAACGCCTCATTGAGACGAGTCTTGTGTGCGTCTTCCGGGTGCACCAAGATGGTGGATGATACGCTCGGATGACAACAAACCACGGGAGCTTTTTTTGCTGGATTCTCGCGGATTAAAAGCCCAAATAATTCAGCGTATGCTCTAAAGGTAATACAACAATCTCAGCAGTGAAGGGGGGTTGATTAAAATGCGGGTTAAGCGTGTAAAACAGTCAAATCTTCTAAATCCTAAATAAATATTTTCACATTTAAAAACAAATAGCAGACCTACAAGCTCGTAGCGCGCCACTCGGTGGCACGCTATGAGCTTGTAGATCTGCTAGTTTTCAATAGCTAAATTACAACATAATGTTTAAAACACCAAAAGGGGTTCCCGTCCCCAAAATGGGTTAAGCCTCCTCCACCTATACATTTTGTCTTTACAGTCGTGCAAATGTATCCTAATCCGAATTAACAGTTTCCGTGCTTTGAATGGATTACTCCAGGTTATTGTCGCTGCCATATCGGACATACGCGCCTTTTGTTTTATGTGTTTAATCCGCCGTAATGTAAACAAAAAAAATAAAATCCGTCATCGCCGCGGAGAAAGAGAGTAGATGAATCTGTTTTGAGATGAAACCGGAAATCGTCACATGCTGTGGGCTGCTAGGGCTTCTGGGAAATTGAGGCCAATGTAAACGAATGGGGTTCAACGCCTCATGGAGGAGGGTCCTGTGCTGCGTCTTCCGGGTGTACCAAGATGGCGGGTGGTACGATCGTTCATAACAGACAGAGGAAGCTTTTTTCGCTCGATTTTCGCGGATTAAAAGACCAAATAATTCAGCGTATGCTCTAAAGGTAATACAACAATCTCGGCAGTGAAGGGGGGTTGATTAAAAGTCTGATAAATCGTTTTCCGCAGTCAAACTGTTAATATCATCTAAGCATGATGCAGCTTGCTGCATATCAGAAATGGAAATTAAAAGTTTTAGTTTAAAGGTATATTCAGTGATTTCACTCAAAAAACCTTAGGTTTCGTTTTTGGCTGTGGGACCCAGCCTTTCGTCCAATCAGGATAGAGAGTCAAAAACGAAACCTAAGGTTTTTTGACCCCCAGGGGTTAACTGGGGACAGGGAGGAACTCCTTATATGGTCAGCACACTCTATAGTAGGGAGGATTATCACAACAAAACAAAAAAATAAGTGATATTTGAATTAAGTGAAATCACTGAATATACCTTTAAAGATATTTTTAAATATATCTTCTGAACCGACAATCCAGACAATGCCAGATCCTGCCTCGCAAATGTAGTTCCATACTCTATATATAGCATTGTGGAGATTGTGGAATATTGTCTGGCTACGCAAGACTATAACAACAGTGTGATAATGTTGTGCTCCTCATGCAAAAGGAGCCTCAAATCCCTACGACGACAAACGTTGAGTTAAATAATAATAATAAAAAATAATATAGCACTTTTCATACATAAATGCAGCTCAAAGTGCTTCACACAGAGGACACAACAATATAATACAATAAAACACAAGTAGTTAAAATGATAGAACAATGGCAGAGAACAAAATTGAATATAAGAACATAAAATAAATAAAAACAAATAAAAAAATTAAAATAAAACTCAACTAAAAGCAAGGGTGAAGAGGTGAGTCTTGAGTTGAGATTTAAAAATGTCTACAGAGGGTGCGTGTCTGAGCTCGAATGGAAGTTTATTCCAGGCTGTTGGGCCGTAGAAGCAAAAAGCTGCCTCACCATACTTTTTTGTGCACATTCTTTTAGGCACTTCAAGTAGGCCAGCATTGGAGGACCTGAGGGGGCGGCTAGGGACATATCTAGGTAGGCAGTCACGGAGGTACGGAGGTGCGAGACCATTGAGAGCTTTATAGACAAGTAACAGAATTTTAAAGTAAATCCTAAAAACAACCGGAAGCCAGTGCAGTGATGCCAAAACTGGAGTAGTATGTTCTCTCATCTTAGTTCTGTGATGCCTGAATGTTTCTGCTCTCCTCAGCGCCAACTGTACTGTCAACTATCAAAAGCTTCTGTCGACCTCAGTAGTAACAACACCACTCCATTGTTTCCATTGGGGACCACGTACCACACACACTCGAGGGTGTTCACGTCCCCGTGCTTTTTGTGTTCACCACCAGCCCTTGCTTTCTGGTTCATGTTGTTGCTGGCTGGAGTTTGGTGTCTGTTCTCTGGGCTAGCGCTTCAAACGAGGCTAATATCCTGTACGATTCAGCCAAGTGGCCGGACGTCAGACACATTTCTGTGCCAGCCAGCTTGTACACTGTGCAGCCAATAATCAGGACTAATATTCAACAGACCATGTGAGAAAGGAAAGTATATTTGTGTGCGTGTGTGTGTGTGTGCGTGTGCGTGCGTGTGTGTGTGTGTGTGTGTGTGTGTGTGTGTGTGTGTGTGTGTGTGTGTGTGTGTGTGTGTGTGTGTGTGTGTGTGTGTGTGTGTGTGTGTGTGTGTGTGTGTGTGTGTGTGTGTGTGTGTGTGTGTGCGCGTGTGCATGTGCATGTGCGTGTCAGCCTCTATATCCTGTTGTTTTGTTCAAGTCATCTCATTACAGATCTCATCTGGAGATGCTCCTCTCCTAATTATGTTATCAGATCTCATGGTCATGGCACTGAAAACCAAATGAGGCCTGTCTAATTTCATGTCACTTTGTTCATGTAAACATATCAATAACAATGACACCTCTGTCCCATCTCATACCCATCAGGACATTAGCGTTTGAAAGCCCATACTATTTTGAATCTCGCTCTCTATCTCTCTCTCTCTCTATCTCTCTCTCTCTCTCGCTCTCTCTTCTTCTTCTTCTTCTTCCTCTTCCTCTTCTTCCTCTTCCTCCTCCTTTTTTTCCCCTCTTTTTTTGGGTGCTGCCCAACTCATCTTCATGTTTAGTTTAGTTTTTGTAAGAGACAGACCACAGACACAGTAGTGGCAAGGTTATTGTGACTATACTTTACTATACGTTAGTGGAATGGTCATTTTAACCACGTTCCTTTATGTATGTTCACAGTGTGGTACTGTATATACAGGCTTGGGTTAGGACCAGGGGGGCAGTCAGCCAGATATTTTGTGAAGCCTCATTTGAAATCGGTAGTTCATATAATGGCCTGTTGTGGCGCTGGACTGGACCCAAAAAGCCCCATAGCTCCATAGAGGCCCATGTATTTTGGCCCAACTTCACCTAGACTGTATTACCTTAATAAACATGGTCATGAATACTTTCTGCTTCCAGTCACTAGTTTAAAGTCTCATTTCTAATGTCATAATATTATTTTTGGAAAATTATGGTCCCATTTATAAAAGAAATTACCATAAAGTCGCGTATGTTCTGAGGGGCGTGGCTACCGTTACAGTCTATGATCGGGATCCCCCTCCCACTTGAGTCAAAATAAAAACCAACGGAGAAGAAGGGGGGAAGTCCCGCCTCGTTGTCTGGGCCAGCCAATGGCCAGCTGGGCCAAAACGGATCTTGAAAGATGGCGACTTACAGTGCATTAGAATGCAAGGGATTTCAGGCTTCATTTTACGTTCATGTTAGACCCGGGGAACGCTTTGTCCATATTTGTTACAGTCTATGGTTAGGACTGCAGAGCTGTGTGTTGAGGGAGCAATGTACTTTTGAGCCCCAGCTTTTTGAAAAGTTTGGTATTTGGTGAAGGGAGGCATGGCTGACATGATGGAAAGGAAGGTCAAAACCCCCCAGGCTATTCTCCTGGTATACTGTCCCAGATACTATGATATTTCCATGACAAGACCATGAAGAAAGTGTGTGTGTGTGTGTGTGTGTGTGTGTGTGTGTGTGTGTGTGTGTGTGTGTGTGTGTGTGTGTGTGTGTGTGTGTGTGTGTGTGTGTGTGTGTGTGTGTGTGTGTGTGTGTGTGTGTGTGTGTGTGTGTGTGTGTGTGTGTGTGTGTGTGTGTGTGTGTGTGTGTGTGTGTGTGTGTGTGTGAGAGACCACCGTCTTGGCAGTATAGGCTACAGAAGTGTGTCTAGGAAGCGTCCCAGGTGTGTAGCCCAGACGCATCAGCCTCGTCCCACAGGGACTTCTTAACCCATTCTGACCTGAGATCAGATTCTAAAAGTGTCTTTGATTTTTCAAAAATAGCAGACCTACAAGCTCGTATCGCGCCACTCGGTGGCGCGATATGAGCTTGTAGATCTGCTATTTTTCAATAGCTAAAGCATAACATGATGCCAACACCAAAATGGGTGCCCGTTCAGAATGGGTTAAAAGCCTGCCTCCATTAACAGACCGGAACAAGTAAGAAGAAGCCTCATTATAAAAGGCAGACTTTGACTCTAGAACTGTCTGCTCTCCTATTCATTTTCTACAAAAATATTGCTTCTTTGACTACCTCGGCTGCTCTCACTTTTTCTTTCTCTTGTTAACCCATTCTGACCGGGCACCCATTTTGGTGTCAGCATCATGTTATGCTTTAGCTATTTAAAAATAGCAGATCTACAAGCTCATATCGCGCCACCGCGTGTCGCGATACGAGCTTGTAGGTCTGCTATTTTTGAAAAATCGAAGAGCGACTGACATTTTTAGAATCTGATCTCAGGTCAGAATGGGTTCATCAGACCAGTGTGTGTCCGGCGGAATCCTCGTATGAATCTGATCTCAAGTCAGAATGGGTTAACCATGTTCAGCCTGCCTCTCTCACACTCTCTCCCGAGACGGGGGGGGGGGGGGGGGGGGGGACGACGACACATTTCCAAGTGTCATAGAAACCGTAGCCTTGGTGTTGGATGAAGGGAGAACATGGTGCTTTCTAGAAAATGTGTGTGGGGAACTGGGGATGGTACATGTTTCACAAGTTCCCCCTTTGGAAGTCTCTCTCTCTCTCTCTCTCTCTCTCTCTCTCTCTCTCTCTCTCTCTCTCTCTCTCTCTCTCTCTCTCTCTCTCTCTCTCTCTCGCACTGACCATGATGCTTTGCATGCACGCACACAGACACATAGCCTGGGGCTGGGCACCATTCAGACCAATCTGCTAGTACAAAAGATTTCAACTGCCCCTGAAGTTTTGTGGCACCAATCGGGGGATAATATGCAAATATGGGGCAGGTTTATCACTAGAGGCATTTTTTTATCGTTACCCCTTGGAAATGCAGGTTCCATGCAAGTGATATTAGTGTGAGCACGCACGCATGTCGCATGCACGCACGCATGTCGCATGCACGCACACGCACACAATGCTTGCCCCAAAACACGCTCGCTCTGGATTAAATACACCTGGAATATACTCTACTTTCTTCTCTTGTTTTTGGCTTTGAAGAACGTCCTTTAAATATATCCCATTACCATACATGATGTGTACTTGAGCGTTCCCCCAACCCCTTTCAATATTTAAATGTGAGACGATCTTGCATGTGAGATGTGAGAATGTATAATTATGGACTGTAGTGTTTATTTTTCGTTTACCTGCGTGTGTGCGTGCGTGCGTGCGTGCGTGCGTGTTTAACACATACACGATCAGCTGAAACTCGATGTAACATGAATGCTTGTACGTTTTAGCAGCGAGCTGCATCCAGGTTAGACAGGGAGACACGCGATGAAATACCTGTTATAAATACAGGTATTTAGACATGGAGACACGGGATGAAATACCTGTTTATAAATACAGGTATGTTTTAGCAAAATGTTTTCCAGGGCCTTTTATTCCTCCTTAACCCATTCTGACCTGAGATCAGATTCATACGAGGTTTCCACTGGGACACACACTGGTCTGATGAACCCATTCTGACCTGAGATCAGATTCTAGAAATGTCAGTCGCTCTTCGATTTTTCAAAAATAGCAGACCTACAAGCTCGTATCGCGCCACTCGGTGGCGCGATATGAGCTTGTAGATCTGCTATTTTTCAATAGCTAAAGCATAACATGATGCCAACACCAAAATGGGTGCCCGGTCAGAATGTGTTAAGAGCAGGTATGTTTGGCGGAAGTCCTGACAGATGAATACTATTCCTCATGACTCTGTGGCTCTGTGACGGGAGAAAGGGGATCAAAGCAAAGCTTTACGGAGGAGGACGAAGAAATGAAAATGAAATGAGAAAGAAATGAGGTGGAAAACATGCTTGCAAGCTTTTGCCGTAGCCGTCAGTCTAGAGGCCTTCAGATCCTGGATGGAAGCCTATATCAGCCAATTCATTATCAGAACATAATAAAATGCAGCTTCAGGACAACAATAAAGGTAAATGTCAGAACTGATTGTTTTTAGATGCGTCATTGTTACTTCTTTGGGATCGCATCATTTCCATTGCAAACATAAAAAAAAGCATATAAAAGCAGCCAGGGACAGTAACAAACGATGTGAATTGGTTATATATATAATTTATAACATAGCAATATAGTTACATAATGGACTAACATAATGGTTAGAGCAACCCAGCATGCATGTGGTCTGTCCCATAGCTGAGTCATGGTTGGGTTGTTTTCTAACTCTGCCCTTTTTGACTGTATATAAGTTCCTTTTATTCAGGTTTCTTGACTCGGTAGAGATGCTGTTTCATCACAATCATCAGTGAGTACAAGCACAGATTCAGTTGATCCACATCCAGCCAGGTGTGACAATGGTTTACATGGCTCACAGGTCACGGGTCAGGTAGAAGGGAGGTGAGGATCAAATGCGCGTGCGTGCGTGTGCGTGTGCAGGCACGTGGGAAAGGACGGGTAAGGACAAAAGCTATCGAGGGGGGAAAAAATGAGAGAGGAGGAGAGGGGATAAGAGAAGGATGGAGCAGGGTTGGGATTCGGAGGAATCAAAAAGGGTTGTCACGTTACTCAAGCCCAACAGGGGAAAGCTCCAGAGAAGGTGTTGGGAAGACGGAGTAAAAGCAAGGTCTTTATTCGTCTTTGATCAGAGAAATGGTAAATGGTGCATTTATATAGCGCCTTTATCCAAGGCGCTTTACAGAGATTGTGCATTACATTCACCCATTCATACACCGATGGCAGCGGAAACCATGCAAGGCACCAACTAGCACATCGGGAGCAATTAGGGGTTCAGTGTCTTGCTCAAGGACACTTCGACAGTAACTCTGGGGGAGCCCGGGTTCGAACTGGCAACCTTACGGTTACCATCCAGGCACTCTACCCCTGAGCCACCGCCACCCTTTACCAGATCCTTCAGAGGATGTGGTGACTTCCCACAGATTACATACTATACACCCAAAGTGAGTTTGAAAACACGACCAATGACAAAAAACTGCCATACCCATTGGGTGAAATACAACAATGTGCAAACACAGATGGTAATGATAAAAGTCATTAATCCAGCAAAGCCATGGTGCCTGAACACAGAATTACATACTGTAGTTATTGTCTATATTTTGTCAACAACAGGAGTTGATGCTAAACCATCTTCAGCGGTGGCTCAGGGGTAGGTAGAGTGGCTGGATGGTAACCGCAAGGTTGCCAGTTCGAACCCGGGCTCCCCCAGAGTTAGTGTCGAAGTGTCCTTGAGCAAGACTCTGAACCCCTAATTGCTCCTCATCTGTTGGTTGGTGCCTTGCATGGTTTCCGCCGCCATTGGTGTATGAATGTGTGTGTGAATGGGTGAATGTAATGCACAATCTATGTAAAGCGTCTTGGATAAAGGCGCTATATAAATGCACCATTTACCATTCATCTTCCATGGTTTCAAATCATTCTTTGTAAGACTACATGTGATGATGAAGGAAACACAATATGAAGGTGTCATATGTGTTTCTGGGTCAATCAAACAGGAGTCATGTTTTATTTAAACCTCTAACGACACCCCAGCTACCTGTCATGACAGAAACTTGTCCTCTTCTCTCACCACTAACCCTCGTTTCCTCTCTAGACTCTTACTGCTGTGAGGTTGATTTGTCCTCTAACTTGGCATGACGTGATAGGACCGGGGCCAAGCCGGGGTCTCTCGTCTCCTCATCTCCCGGCTCTTTATTGTCTGACCTTCCTCCTCCTCTCTCTCTCTCTGTTATGACAGCGTGACCTACTTGACTGTGACCTTTTGATGGCTTGCGTTGTCGCCCATCTGTGTGGGTGGCGGTTGTGGCCGTGGGGGGGCAACAGGAATTGAAGTTTCTCATGGCTGGTGGCCATTTGGATTAGCCTGTATGATATTTTCTTCGCTAATGAGCCAATTGCATGGAGGGAATAATTAATGGTATTCTTGTCACTTTCTCCTACAAAATACAATTATAGAAAAGGCATGAGGAAATTTGCAGTGAACGATGCCTTAGGATATAAACAGGTCTTTGGGTGATGCTCAACTGGACCTGGTAGATCACAAACACTCATCACTTTGCTCTTACACCATACTATGATGTACTGTATAGAGCATGGCATGGCTTGAAAACCCTTTAGCGCACATGCACATAATGTGACTAGTTATTTACGTGCTAGAGCTACCCCCCCCCCCCTGTGGCCGTGAAGGGTACTGCGCCCGGGTGCATTTGTAATTGACTAATACATGAATACATTAATACATACATTAATAATCATTAATGTGTGAAATCGAAAAAAGGGCTTCGTTACGCCCTCCATATTCATATGGTCAATGCCTGTGTGAAAAGTGGGAGTGATTGGTGCAGGCAGTAAGGAGTTACGGCACTGTTTCTGACAGACAGACACACGGACACACACTCAGACATTCGGTTAATTATAGTATGATGAGTGTGGACAAAAGAGCCATCAGCCCCATCTGGTGTTGTGGGGGTGGCTCCAAGTGATTAGAAATATGATTGGCAAACAAAAACATGATTGACAAACATTTCTTCACATGATCAAAGTTAGTGCATACATGATATCGATATGCTTTTAGTGTGTGAAAGTAGAAAAATAGAAAAGTTTTAAAAACAGACAAAGCTGAGTACATCAGTATTATGGCAATAATTACCCATCGGCTCAAAGGCCAAATAAATATGGTCCCCCTAATTTGTGGGACATTAATATAGTAACCACAATCCGACAGTTTCATAAATCTGTTTTCTCCACAGAAACCACAGAAAGAAAAAGTATTAAAGCTACATTCTGAACTCTATATAAACCTCCAATGGCTGAATCTAAAGAAATGGCCTAATATCAAACTCTTCATTGAGTCCTACGGGTGCCATGGTTCTAAGATAATGAATCCACCATAGCTCTCTCTTTAGTATATATCTCTAACCCATTCTGACCTGAGATCAGATTCATACGAGGTTTCCACTAAACACACACTGCTCTGATGAACCCATTCTGACCTGAGATCAGATTCTAAAAATGTCAGTCGTTCTTCGATTTTTCAAAAAATAGCAGACCTACAAGCTCGTAGCGCGCCACTCGGTGGCGCGCTATGAGCTTGTAGATCTGCTATTTTTCAATAGCTAAAGCATAGCGTGATGCTAATACCAAAATGGGTTCCCGTTCAGAATGGGCTAAAGACAGAGCTATAGGCTCTCCCCCTCGACTCGGGAAATGCACTTTTTCTATTCTCAAATATCTAAGAGAAGAGACATTGTGGTGTGCCTTTGTGGTGAGCTTGGTGGATTCATTATCTTAGAGAACCATGACTTGATGAACATTATTGCGAACGCATTCATTGTGGTGTTTGTGAACGGCGCTCTCTCTAACAGTAAAACTTTGTTCAAGAGTGTGCCAGATTTCCATAGAGAAAACATCAGAAAGTTTCAGAAAACCTATTTAAAACAAAAAAAAGTTTGTTGTGGGAAAAAAAACATGCAATCTGGCAACGGCGAGCTGTAAAGCCTCTGTCGCACAAAATGTGTTTTTTATCGGAAAGTCAGTACTGACCCAGATGGTGAAACTGCAAAGATGAAAGCTGCAGCAGCCACTAGTGTGGACTGAATGGGCGACAACAAAGCGTTAGGGAAATGACAATATTCTGAGGGCTGTCTCCTCAATGCTATAGCCTCATGTTGCCAGACTGTTGCCTCTTGCAATTTTCAAATGCTTCCGTCATACAGTCTGGAGAATGGAAGCTCTGATCATAAGTAAAATATAAAGCGAAGTGAAGCCTCCTTACAGTCACGCAAATTGATCCTGATCTGAATCTAAATAATCTAAACCTATATACTGTAGCTTGCTGCTTAGCAGAAATGGAAATAAAAATAAATACAATTTTAAAATACATTTCCGTGAATGTAAATGTTAGCTTCCTTACTTGGGATTTTGGGAGTTTTAGGTCCAAATACGAGGCCCCCATATATACCTATGACATAATTATCCTGTTGATACTGCAGGCATATTGATACAAATAGTTTTTGACTGTTTCAATATTGCATGCAGCCATTACTCTCGACAATTGCGCAGCACCAACACCTCTCCTCATCCTGTCATCCCTTCACAATAAAGTGTCTCCCCTTTACCTCCCAATGCCGCACATTTTACCCAGGTTATTAACAGGAAACAGGTGTAACTTAACAGTCTCCGTGCTTTGAATGGATTACTCCAGGTTAATGTCGCTGCCATATCGGACATACGCGACTTTTGTTTTATGTGTTTAATCCGCCGCAATGTAAAAAATAAATAGAAAATCCTTCTTCGCCGCGGAGAAAGAGAGTAGATGCATCTGTTTGGATGATGAAACCGGAAATCGTCACATGCTGTGGGCTGCTAGGGCTTCTGGGAAATTGAGGCCAATGCAAACGAATGGGGTTCAACGCCTCATGGAGGAGGGTCCTGTGCTGCGTCTTCCGGGTGTACCAAGATGGCGGGTGGTCCGGCCGTTCATAACAAACGGGGGAAGCTTTTTTCGCTCGATTTTCGCGGATTAAAAGCCCAAATAATTCAGCTTATGCTCTAAAGGTAATGCAACAATCTCGGCAGTGAAGGTGGGTTGATTAAAAGTCTGGTAAATCGTTTTCCGCAGTCAAACTGTTAACATTGTGGGAGAGAGCAAGGCAGTGAGTGAGCGTGAGAGAGAAGGCCAAGGGTGGGGGGGGTGAAATATAGCAAAGGCCTCCTATGGCTGTACTTTACAGTGTGAGGCACTTAAGCCTTTGTATGTTAGTATGCACTGAGCTCCAGTGCCTTGCATAAGAGCTTTAGCTAAATTAATCAAACAAATCTTACTGCTCGAGCTGCTTGAGGGCCTGTTTAAGATGTATGTTTTCACGACAGTATGAAACAAGCTGGCATACATTAGATGCTGCGTTTTGCTCAGGCCATTATAAAGGCATTCATCTAGATCTTTAAAAAAAAAAGACTGCAGACACAATTCCCATGTATAAACATGGGTTGCTCCGATTACAATTCCCTTGCTTGCCCCAAGGTGAACTTTCGTTTGATTAGCAAAGTAATTAGCTAAGCCCTAGAGAGAAGGCGTGAATGAATAGTTTTGGTCCAGAATCATGCACTTGTGGTTTATAATGTGAAGCGTAGGGTTCGTAGGTTCAGAGGTAGAGAGATAAAACAACAACATATGGTTGTTTCTGCGGGTTGTGGTTTCGTAGGCGAGAGTAAGGGGGGTGGGGGTATTTCAGATGGATAAAACATGAGGTTGTGTATGAGTTGTGGTTTATAAGGTGACGTGTAGGGTCAGAGGTACATGGGTTAACCAGAAATATGCTTCTGGCCTCTGAAGAACATCTGTGTACATACTCATTAGAAAAATACACAATGTTGTTCTGTTTGTTGAACCCACAAACCTTCTTATCGGTCCATTCATTTGTCTACTGGAATAATCTAAATGGTCTCTTCGTGCTATGACTACAATATGGGCACGGCTAACACATCTTTCCTGCAGGAGCTATAGAAAATACCCTACTTAATTTACTGTGCACATTTGATGCAAATAAAGTGCATTGAATCGACCTTGCTGACAGTAAACAGTGAAGCTACAAAGCGAGCCAGCAAATTATTCACTAGTAATTTCCATTTAGAAAACACAAATAAACAAAGTATAAAAGTTAATGAAACAAACTGAGATGTACTTTAAAATTCAACTTTTAATTGGAGTGCTACTCAAACTTTATTAAGAGAGTGCGGATATTCTCCTTTTTCCGATGATGTAAAAGGTGGGGTGGATTGGTGGCAGATTCTCAGTGATGAACACGCTTCCACTTTCTACTGTGAACCTCAGTGTGAGGAGGGTGTAGACAGTGAGGTAACAGATATAGGCAACGGAATGAAAGGTGTCTTGAATACTCTCACTCACAAAACAAATGAGAGAGAGAGAGAGAGATATATATATTAGGGCCGGGACTAATTGCGATTAATTTAGATTAATTAACTACAGAAAAATTAATCGCGATTAACTACAGATAAATTAATCGCACCTTTTGTTTCACCGCGGAACGTTTCTCACTGGGCGCTTTTCTATAGTACTGAAAACTGGAAATAATAAAAAGTCACCCCATTTTGTGTTGCCTAGAACTGGAGGTCTGACAAAAAACAGTAACAATATGAAGTAAATACAGCTTTGTGATGTCACTGAGATGTACTTGTTACTGTTACTAATTTTTTTTCAGACCTCCAGTTCTAGGCAACACAGAATGGGGTGACTTTTATTATTATTTCCACAACAGGTATATTAATGACAGTAAAATGTTGAAAATGAGTGGTATCCTGTAGTCACTATTCATTGATTCACTGGGATACCAAAAAACATTTAAAAAAAAGGTTTCTCGCTGTTCTCGGGTTGAATATTGATATGCGATTAATCTAGATTAATTAATCGCAAAGCCTCTGATTAATTAGATTATTTTTTTTAATCGAGTCCCAGCTCTAATATATATATATATATATATATATATATATATATATATATATATATATATATGCGCGCCTGGCACTCCCCGGAGGATCCCCACTGCCGCACCCCCATGCAAGTTGGGCGCTGTAATCCTGTTACTCTTTGATTTTGCCTTCCAATTTTCAAACATACACAAACAGTGTCGAAGTTTTAACTATGCGGCCAGATCACACAAATCAAAGCCAAAACACACTAAAAGTACCACACAAAGTACCAACTAAATGAATGAATACTGCCAAAATTGGGACAGCACAGAGAAAGTGAGACGACGACATTGCAGAAAGAAAAGAATGTGATGAGACCAAGAGAATGACGGGAGAGACAGAGAGGGGGAAAGGGGGTGTTTTGGCTTTGATTCGTGTGATCTGGCCGCATAGTTAAAACTTCGACACTGTTTGTGTATGTTTGAAAATTGGAAGGCAAAATCAAAGATGCAGTAACAGGATTACAGCGCCCGACTTGCATGGGGGTGGGGATCCTCCGGGGAGTGCCAGGCGCATATCTCTCTCTCTCTCTCTCTCTCTCTCTCTCTCTCTCTCTCTCTCTCTCTCTCTCTGATTTGTTTTGTGAGTGAGAGTGAGTGTGTCTTTATTTGCGGCACATATATTTGCATGTATCATTTCGACATGTTTGTGCACAGCATGAACATTTTTGCATATCTGTGTGTGTGTGTGTGTGTGTGTGTGTGTGTGTGTGTGTGTGTGTGTGTGTGTGTGCGCGTGTGTTTACTCCCTGATGTATGTATTTCTTAATATTTTTCTTGAGGGCCCCAGAGCAGCCAGTGTGTCTCTGTGTTGTGCGAGGTCGAGGGAGTGCTGCAGTTTTCTAGTCATGGAAAAGTCATGGAAAATGAAAAAATAGCTTATCCCATTCTGACAGGGCACCCTTTTTGGTGTCGGCATCATGTTATGCTTTAGCTATTGAAAAATAGCAGATCTACAAGCTCGTATCGCGCCACCGAGTGGCGCGATACGAGCTTGTAGGTCTGCTATTTTTTGAAAAATCGAAGAATGACTGAATTTTTTTAGAATCTGATCTCAGGTCAGAATGGGTTCATCAGACCAGTGTGTGTCCGGCGGAAACCTCGTATGAATCTGATCTCAGGTCAGAATAGCTTAATGTGAACTGCAGTGCCCTCCATTGCAGTAGCGCTACGGGGCAGTGCAGGTGGCCATAAGTACACCAGGTGAGCCTCTCCCTCCATGGCTCCAGGACATTGCAGTCAGTGTGTGTGAGTATAGACAAAGCAATGCGCAAAATAAAAGGCACTCCACAGTTCACACAGCCAGAACACTATTTGGTGGGTAGACCTTGCGCTGGTCGGGGAAAATAATAGGCCTACGAATAAATGGACCAGTCAACCGAAATAGTGGGGACATTTCAGACCCTTTCTGACCCCCCATAGGGCGCCTATGACTACAGCATGAGACTATGGGGCTTGCATTTTTCATCTTTACTTAAGCAATGGAGGATTAATCACCACTCTGAACAGAAATGTGCTCGGAGGATGGCCCGCTGGCCAAGTGGTCCAGGTGCATGCTGCCACATATAGGCTTTGGCCTGACAGCGTGTCGCGTGTTTGAGTCCCGTTCACTTCACAAAAGAAAAAAAAAAAATTATACATGGAGTATGGAGTTGTTGGGGGATGGGTTTGCTGCTCGGGTGCCCGTCCAATGTGTCCATATGTTGTTAAGCAGAGGCGATATTTCAGAAATGGGCAAAGGCCCAAATTGCCCAGCATTGGCTAATGGCTACGCTTCTGGAGAGGAGAGGAGAGGAGAGGAGAGGAGAGGAGAGGAGAGGAGAGGAGAGGAGAGGAGAGGAGAGGAGAGGAGAGGAGAGGAGAGGAGAGAGCGGTTGACAGACTGATTGAGAAGGAGAGGCGGGCACAGAGAGCAAGAGAGAATGGGAGAGAGAGGGAGGGAATGAGAGGAACTGTCATACGAGGTTTGTTGCCAGGGACAGCCGTGGTCAACGCCAGCAGATGGTGAGTCATGCTGAGATGGCTTTAATGCATCGCATCATCACTCAGGGTTTAGGAGTGTTAAAGGTGATTGGACATTTAAAGTTCAGTTGAGCCTGTGTGTGTGTGTGTGTGTGTGTGTGTGTGTGTGTGTGTGTGTGTGTGTGTGTGTGTGTGTGTGTGTGTGTGTGTGTGTGTGTGTGTGTGTGTGTGTGTGTGTGTGTGTGTGTGTGTGTGTGTGTGTGTGTGTGACTGTGTGTGTGACTGTGACTGTGACTGTGTGTCCGAGAGCTCGTGGCTTCTGTTAGAAATGCTGCGACCGGCTGCTATCAGAGTGTTTCAATTGCAGCTGCTTTGTAGACAAAGCAGGCAACAGGTTTAAAACTAGAACAAGTGCCCTTCTGGGCACAGGTCTCCACCAGGATAGGAATGTAGGACATTGCAGCTTGCCTTCATCTGGTGGTTGGATAAAAGGGCAACAAAAGTAAATTAGAGGTAAAAACACTTTTCGGCCAGTTATAGCGCCACCTTGAGGCTGAGTTGAAATTGTTCATGTGGCATTTTGTCCTCGGCCTAGTGGGAATGTGGGTGCACAATTTCACGGAAATCACGCGATGTGTTCATGATTTGCAGCATTTTGTTTGAAACTGAGCACTCCTGTGAACTTTGGAAGCCAATCTTAACCAATCAGGATGGAGTCTGAGAAATCTGAAAGACCCGTTTCGTTGAATGGCTCTAGAGAGACTGTGTACCAATTTGCGTGATGTTTGGACAAAATCTGTAGGTGTACTGTGCAAAAACTTGTTTTGCACAAAGCGGCCTCCTGGTGGCGCTATAACAGGCCGTTCTGGAAAGTTTGGGGCAGGGGTTCATCGTTGGCATCCAGGGAGTGTGTGTGCAAAATGTGGCATCGACCGGGTTAACGGTGGCCAAGTTTAGCTGCTCACACACACACACACACACACACACACACACGGACGGACGGACGGACGGACGGAGTGCAAAACATACTCTCCCCCCATGCCTTCGGCCTGGTGGAGACAATAAATAAGCCCTTGTTGAGTGGGGATTTAGAATAACAATAGGGCCTCTCTCTCTCTCTCTCTCCCTCTCCCTCTCCCTCTCCCTCTCCCTCTCCCTCTCCCTCTCCCTCTCTCTCCCTCTCCCTCTCCCTCTCCCTCTCCCTCTCCCTCTCCCTCTCCCTCTCCCTCTCCCTCTCCCTCTCCCTCTCCCTCTCCCTCTCCCTCTCCCTCTCCCTCTCCCTCTCCCTCTCTCTCTCTCTCTGGAGGTATAGCCTAATTACAGGGAGGGCAAATCATCACCAGGAGCGACAGCTGAATCACTGCTATTTGGAGGATGGAGCACAAAAGGCAACACACAAGAATTAATCACATAGTGATATAATGTCAGGTGATAGAAACACTGTCTCCATTGTGTTCTGCCCCCACCCCCCCCCCCCCCCCATATTGGTATGATTATTACTTTAGTAACGTGTATGCTTCGCGGCCGTTTTTGTGCGCTGTCTCCGTTGTGTGTGTGTCCACATTAGTATGATTCTTATTTTAGTAACGTTACGTATGGTAAATGGTGCATTTATATAGCGCCTTTATCCAAGGCGCTTCACAGAGATTGTGCATTACATTCACCCATTCACACACATTCACACACCGATGGCAGCGGAAACCATGCAAGGCACCAACCAGCACATCGGGAGCAATTAGGGGTTCAGTGTCTTGCTCAAGGACACTTCGACAGTAACTCTGGGGAGCCCACAGGGTTCGAACTGGCAACCTTACGGTTACCATCCAGGCACTCTACCCCTGAGCCACCGCCGCCGCCGCCCCCGCAGTCGAGTGACGCGCAAACGTGTCTTCCCCGTCAAGCCGCGACTGATGAGTGATCTGCGCTGCGAGTCTGCAGTCTGGTCTGCGTGGCTGCAGACTGCAGTCTGCAGTCTGCAGTCTGGTCTGCAGTCTGCAGTCTGCAGTCTGGTCTGCGTGGCTGCAGACTGCAGTCTGCAGTCTGGTCTGCAGTCTGCAGACTGCAGACCAGACTGCAGACTGCAGTCTGGTCTGCAGTCTGGTCTGCGTGGCTGCCAGGGATATATGCCTCTCCCCTTGTATTGGGCCGACCCTTCCCATTGCCCAGAGGCTGCTTTTGCCGTCCCATTGGCTATAAGCAGCCAATCACGACCAGAGCCATCTACATGTAGTAGAAGAGTTGCGACATTGAGGGGGCAGAAACCGAGCGCTCAAGCGCTGTTCATGCAGCCTGAAAAGGGACAGAGAGCCGCCATTGGACTGGCCCCATGAAGTCTGTCTCACTCTATAGCCAAATTCCAATACCCAATATCTCGGCCACTCGCTCACTCACACTCGCTCACTCCAGCATGGCAAATGACGGTGAAATTGGTGACCTGCCAAATATGTGACCATCTTGTTCACACAACTATTACATGGAAGTCTTTCAATACATGGCCTAAATACAGTTAGGTTGAACTCTGCTAATGAACAAACTGCAACAATTGACATTAGGACACATTTACATTATGTGATTGTCTACACTACACGGTTGTCACATATTTCAGCAGGTCACCAATTCCACCATAACACCACCTTGCTGGAGTGAGTGACTGAGTGAGAGTGAGCGAGTAGCCGAGATTCTGGGTATTGGAATTTGGCTTATGGCTCTGATCACGACTAAGTGGTGAACTGTCGTGTACATTTAATGGGTAGATGTTAGTCAGGTTTTCACCTGACAAAAAAAACATAAGAAAACATGCTTATGTGAATGATGATGGCTTTGCTCGTAATGAGAGTCAACATGACATGATGTGATCTTCCCACTGGATGTGCAGTATCACGATGCCTGAAAACATCATAGATTAGAAATAATGGCCGACTGTCTGACTATACCGTCCCATCGCCTGAAGGGATGCAACGCTCTGATAGGTTCAGGAATGTACGGCCTTCTGTTTCAATTTACAATTTACAATTACAATTTACAATTTAGGCATTTAGCAGACGCTCTTAATCCAGAGCGACTTACATTTAAGCAAGAACAAAAGCATGGGAATACATCACATAAAAGCATTTATCATGAAACATGCGTAAGCTAAGAAGGTAACAGTGGAATATCTATATGATGAAACTATGATTTCAGACTAAACCTCATAATAAAATGACCAAAATAGCCATTGCACCAGGTCTTCAAGTAGCAGTAAATTCCATTGTTATTCCGCGTCTGTCCAGCCGGTCATCTTTGGGTGAACTCCTCCTCCTAAAAACAGTGCTTAATCTGAATCCATTAAAAGCTATAGCTTTTTCTTTACCACACAACTGCCCCCCAACCAATCAAATGGCCTAAATTGCATGCAGGGGTTCAAAAATATCCAGTACATGTTTTCCCCCCGTCGCTATTGATCAGCAGTCCCCTATCACTTCTATTGATTTCTTAGCAGCATTCCTTGATTTGATGGATTGATTAGCAGCCCCCCAGAGTCAGTGGCCAATTTGTCAGGGAGCTCTGGACCTTGTCAGAGAAGGCCATTATCTCCCCATCATAGATGGAGAGAGAGAGAGAGAGAGATGTGTTGGGTGTTCCAGCCTGTCAGGGATGATGTCGCATGGGACTGATCATCCATGTATGGACAGACGCACCATGCTGACAAATGGCGGTGGCCCCTGGACGCCTTCCATGGCCTCTCTCTGCTCTGCATCCCTTATACCTTCAGAAATGTGCTGTGTAAAGTTCTATTTTGATATAACTAGAGGCTAAGGGACTGTCACAGACCACACAAATAACTCACTGTGCCTTTCTTTAGCCCACCCTGCCAAATGTGTCTTGCCGCCCACGGCTAATAATTGGCTCTCTGGGCAACGTCCGTCTGCCTCCTCTCAGCGTTGAGCTACGAAGTGGCCTATAGGCGCTGATTTGTGAGGACTCGGGAGGGTCACTGTTACATACAAACTTTTTCTTTTTTCTATTAAAATTCCTGGAATAAAGCAAAAAAATCTGATCTTTGCCTTCCAATGCATCTATAGAGACATCTAAATTCAATATAGCAACAGCCACTAAACTGCCAACAGCACCATCATCAAGCGACACCACCGGTATTGACCTACTTCCGGGAACACGGAAGCATTTCAGGGGCGTGCGTTAAATGCATGTGTTGTGATCACGACAGCTGAAACGGTCCCGCTAGGTCGCCATCATTTTTTTATTGACCTCCAAAAACATGTTTCGTATGATCACCTCAATCTGAGCTCAATTCCAATACAAACACGGAAGCCAAGCGGTACAAATCATTAAACCATTATAAACCCGCCCTAGGCGATCTGTGATCATAAATTCATCTCACCCACTCTCGCCCTAGGCAGGGAAACTGTTATAAGCCTACTGCTTTGGGGCCACGGTGGCACAGTCGTTAGTGCTGTTGCCTCACAGCTAGAAGGTCGTGGGTTCGATTCCCGCTATAAGGACTCCGCGTCATCAGTGCCCATACCCGTGGCGGGGTTGGCGAAAGGGCCCTTCTGTGTAGAGTTTGCATGTTCTCCCCGTGTCCCTATAGGGTACAGTAGGTACCCTCACAAAAAACATGCAGAAATCCTGGGGCCAAATTCACAACGCCGTTTGCGCTCATATCGTGAGTGTACGGACATTTACGAGCATTCCCACGTTACGTGTGGAATTCATCATTTGAACTTGGCCGTGACGTTGGCGGACGTTAGTCGTAAAATCTGCTCTGAGGGTGCCGTACCAGTGATCAAGGCATGCATATATTTATTTAGAATGCTTAATGTTGAATCAATTAATAGTCCCCAAACCTCAAGTAAAATATGTATAGGATCATGTCCACAACATTGGTCAGCAGATAAAATAATGATATAGTCAAAGTGAAATAGATCATGTATCGCACAGCTTGCGCTTGTATGCCTATATGCATGTAATCTATGGTTCACAAACATGACAGTTTGACAGACAGACAGCAGACTGACAGTCACTGATAATTATATTAAAAAAATAGAAGTCCACATTATTGAATGGCATCAGCGTGCCCATTTCAACACACACATACATATATAAAAGAAAATAAATGTGTCAACTGTATTGCTTAGCTTATGTTAGGCTGATGCAAATTCCACTGGTTTGTATTTGTATTTATTTTGTAGGCTATGTAGTTGCATACAGAGCTGAATTATTAGGTCCCTCAGCATGTTGACAGACTCGGCCAATTAAAGTTTCACGTAATGATTTAAATAGACTATCGTGCCTTTGCTGCATGAGCACGTATCCGCCTCTATTTGCGTCGTGGTGTTAATTTATAATAATGTATGATCACATGGACACCACACATTATGAAGTGACATTATTCCGGTAGAGTGTCTCTTTTTTAATTTATTTTGCAACTTATTCTTAAGTGTACCAGCGAGTATCCGTTGAGGGAGACTGTGGATAGACTTGCTGCCAGACAGAGTTTTTTTACTGAACTGAACTGAGATAGGCTACAGAACTGAAATAGAACTTAAGTGTCACTTTCTAAAGTAACACACACTTGAACTGAACTTGAACTGAAGTGCCACATATATTGTATAGTGTGTTTTGTTTTCATAACTGTCTATGATGCAGGAATAGGCCTATTATGTAGTGTTGTTTACGTCAGTTTATTCTCTCACCTGCAAACCAGGGAAAGAGTAAACAAATAGACACAATACAATAGAAAAACAAACAATCTAATCTTTAATAATCTCACCTTGATTGATTATCTAAAACAATTTCTAAGCTGAAATATTAAAAAGTGGGAAACGGCTTTGCAATCATTATTTTTTTTTGCATTTTTAAAGTTGCCGTTCCTTGGTTTAATTGTTGTTCCAATGACCACGATGCTCCTTGCAGCTGGGTTTTCTATCTTTTGTGTGGGAGACAATTACTGTGCGCGCGTGTGTGTGCCCGGGAGAGACTGTACATCACAAATTGCTGAAAATGAGTCCCATTATCCTGACACACTCTATCCCCAATGTTTTGCTCTGGCGGATGTGCGCTGCATGGGTTTCATTGTCCTGGTGATTATTTCCGTGACAAACCCGAGGTCTAGGACATTCTATTCATCACATAAAATGTACCGTACTTGTTTGTGTATTTCCGTCAAAAAGGTGCACCATACAATAATGCTCATGGTCGATGATCATCTCTTTTTTTCTCTATCTACCTTTTGGTGGATTAAAATAAACGGCGAGCTGTGCTGTGACCGTGACCCCTGCTACGCTACGGGGCAAACTCAACAGGCCCTTGTTTATTTTCAGGACAACAGAGAAATAGACATAACGTTCTGTTCAGGCAGTGGTACAGGTACACACGCTCTCCCTACAGCTTTGTGTTTGGTGGGTTACATCGCCGTTGAAAAGCAGCTGTCCAAACAGCAGTTTGGCTTCCTCCAAGCCTCCCTCCAGATACTGCGGGGGACCAGACATGGATATAGGAAGAAAGAAAGAAGAGAAGAAACCAGAGATCAAAAATGGAAAAAATCGACATTACGACACAGCCACAGCATGTTCCCTGCTGGCATGAAAAAGGACAAATGCAAAAGCAATTTTGAGGAAATTCCAGAACTCTTTCCAAACTCTCTTCAGAGGATTTGAGGATGGAGAAGACAGAGACGGATAGACAGACAGAGAGACAGGCAGTTTGACAACAGGGTTGTTAAATTATTTCGATTTATATTTGGATAAATGTGCGCAACTGTAAAGACGAAACGGAAGTGGGGAGGAGGCTTCACATTATGTGCCACGTGAGACTGATTGATTCATTGATTGAAATATTTATTAACAGTTTGCAGAATTTGCAGTACATTTCAAGCACAAACTCAATACAAAGACTGTTAACTGTGAGTGGACGACCCAATTAAGCATTACACTTGTTTACAACAGGGTCCACATTGTTCAATTCATCAAAGACTACCTCAGTAGTGACACAGGAGGAGAGCAAACGGAAGGGTGGATGGATGGTGTTTGGAGACAGGTTAGAAATGGGGAGCCTCGTTGTGGCAGGTTAAAGGGCCACTTCACCCATTTGCAAAAAAAATAAAAACATTATGTTAATCAAATCAAATCAAATCCATTTAGCACATTTAAAAACGACTCATCGTACCAAAGTGCTTCACAGGACAGAGAAAACAATACAATACAGTGCAATACAATACACCCGTGTAAACTGAAGCGATTAAAAACAAAAACAATGCATAGTTATGGTACAGTAGACAAGAAAGACGTTTAAGAGCAGTTTAACCCATTCTGAACGGGAACCCATTTTGGTGTCAGCATCATGTTATGCTTTAGCTATTGAAAAATAGAAGATGACTGACATTTTTTTGAATCTGATCTCAGGTCAGAATGGGTTCGTCAGACCAGCGTGTGTCCAGCGGAAACCTCGTATGAATCTGATCTCAGGTCAGAATGGGTTAAAAGCTGCAGGGCAAACATATGCTATATGTATAAAAGTGCCACAGAGCCTCAGGGGGACTGGAGGGCTTGTGAATATAAAATAGTTTTGAGCCTAGACTTAAAACTCTCAACGGAGGGGGCAGATCTGACAGCGAGAGGAATGCTGTTCCATAGTGTATAGGTTCATATAGTTCCATAGTGTATAGGTTCATATAGTTCCATAGTGTATAGGTTCATATAGTTCCATAGTGTATAGGTTCATATAGTTCCATAGTGTATAGGTTCATATAGTTCCATAGTGTATAGTTCCATAGTTCATATAGTGTATAGTTCCATAGTGTATAGGTTCATATAGTTCCATAGTGTATAGGTTCATATAGTTCCATAGTGTATAGTTCCATAGTTCATATAGTGTATAGTTCCATAGTGTATAGGTTCATATAGTTCCATAGTGTATAGTTCCATAGTTCATATAGTGTATAGTTCCATAGTGTATAGGTTCATATAGTTCCATAGTGTATAGGCTCATATAGTTCCATAGTGTATAGGTTCATATAGTTCCATAGTGTATAGTTCCATAGTTCATATAGTGTATAGTTCCATAGTGTATAGGTTCATATAGTTCCATAGTGTATAGTTCCATAGTTCATATAGTGTATAGTTCCATAGTGTATAGGTTCATATAGTTCCATAGTGTATAGGTTCATATAGTTCCATAGTGTATAGTTCCATAGTGTATAGGTTCATATAGTTCCATAGTGTATAGGTTCATATAGTTCCATAGTGTATAGGTTCATATAGTTCCATAGTGTATAGTTCCATAGTTCATATAGTGTATAGTTCCATAGTGTATAGGAGCTGCGACAGCAAAGGCTCGGTCGCCCCTGAGACTCTTCTTTGTCGCTGGAACGTCTATGAGTCGTCTGTAATGGGGGAGGGATATGATAGAAGGTCAGATATGTAGGAGGGGGCGTACAGTAATGACGTTTAGAAGATTTAGAACACTTTCCTGGGTTTTTATTTTATGTTGTCTCAGTAAGACAGCCCTCCCCCTCTCCACAAGGATGGGGGCAGTGCACATGGTCATTGTAGGAATTCAGCAATCCAGTCAAACCCTAGTCAAACACTCAGACTATAGGGGGAGGGCATCTTGCTGCCTACACATGCAGGCTAGCAGGATGCTAGGCTACTTGGCTGCCAGTCTGTAGTTCGTAAGTTTGCTCGTCAGTGACGCTGGTGGTGTGTAACTGTCACTGAGTACACCATCTTCCGTCTCTCTGCTATCTTTGACATGTCACAACTCTTCTACTCTATGGCTCTGGATCGACGGTGGTATTATTATTATTATTTGCCGTTTAGAAAACGGTTCTCAATGTTTACATCTTACTTGACGAGAAGACGTGGACATATCCTTATGGAACCAGGGAGAGGGGGAAAAATACCACGAGAGTGACGAGTGATCAGTCAAACATGTGTTCTCTCCGCAGTAAATAAATAATCTGTCTGTATGTGATCTGACCAATTATTATTTTGATTACACTGTCATGCTCGTTTGAGGACATGTAGAGATACATGTGTTTTGGAATGTTGCTGAAGGTTATGTTATTTTGTCAGCTGACACCCAAATCAAAGAAACCATACAGTGTGTATTTAATTATTTTATATCCCCGGCAGTCAACGCACTGCAAGGCTACAATGGAAGCACAATTCTGAAGGCCCGCGGTGGAATGGACAAGTTAGTGTATAAAAACGGACAGGGCAGACCCATTACTGTTGTGGATCAAGGTTATGTTATTTAACCATGCAGTGTTTATTTAATGTTATATCTACAATGGTATATGTCTTTACAGTGAGGCCTAGCAGCCTACTACTATAGCCTACTAGCCTACTGGTAGGCAGGAAAATGAATGTCAACCAGAATAACCCGTTTTGAGTGAAACTCCTCCCTATATGCACTGGCCCTATATTATTTTTCTGGCAATACAAATACTATTAACATTAGGTATGTTTCCATTAAGCCTTTGCGAAAATAGGAAGCATATGTTCATTAAGTCGAAAAAAAGAAATGCGCATTGTTTGTTGTTTCCATCCCTGATAAAATGCGATTCATGGGATCATGTAAACACCGATCCATTTTTAGTTTATATTCTGAGAGGGGGTGGTTTACACCTTTTTCTTTTTTTTTTTTTAAGATATTTTTTTGCGGCTTACGCCTTTATTGATTTTTTAAGGGATAGACAGTAGGCTGACAGGAAACGGGAGAGAGATGGGGGGATGACATGCGGTAAAGGCCGTGTCGGGTCCGGGAGTCGAACCCGCGGCACACCGCGACTGGATCACCAGTCCGGTGCCCAGACCGTTACGCTACGGCCTGGGCCGGTTTACACCTTTTGATAATCAGATCAATAGGATTCTTTCCGTGTTTGTTAATGGTATCAAGAAAAATATTATTAACCCATTCTGGACGGGAACCCCTTTTGGTGTTTTAAACATTGTTATAGTTTAGCTATTGAAAAATAGCAGATCTACAACCTCATAGCGCGCCACCGAGTGGTGCGCTACGAGGTTGTAGATCTGCTATTTTTCAATAGCAGCGGAGGTGCGCAAAAGAGGAGGAAATTAAGACATCTCTTCTATTCTACAGTCTCTGAGTAGTATGGTTTGGTTGTCCATGCTGGTCTGTGATGGTGTATAATACATCTTAAATATTATTTAACAACATTGTTGCTCTCCTTAATTCTCCCAGGAAAAGTACTGCAAATGAGGGAATGAGGAAATGAGGCGAGTGATGAGTGTTCTACAAGTCAGTTCAACTTCCTCCCCATTTTGCTCTCAGTGTTTTCCGACGCCTCCACTGGCGTCAGACCACGTGACCAAACAGTCAGGGTTCTACCTAATTGCTCTTCCTATACCAAACTGCAAATAGGGAGCACTCGAGGTGTTGTTTTCCCACTTTCCGTGCCTTCCAAATGACACACCAGAGATATTTTTGTAGATAATTGTGAGTGTTCTCCATGCAGGCAGACAGCTTGGCAACGTCGATCACCCTGACTGTATCACACTTCCACTTCACATCCTCCTTTGCACCCCCACGTCTCTTCAGGCAAATGTAATCAAGCCAAAACTGCTCTTCTAATGTAAATTCAGGTGGCTGCAATGTTTTATTCTGTGGGGGGTAAAAAAAAAGAAGAAACTAAAAGAATCAAATCTCCGCCAGGCCGAATTGGCTATACGCAGGGCCTGCAATAGCCAATATAAAGAAATGTGGTGTCTGACAAATAATTTCTTGCCTATAATGCCAAATTAGTTTGGTAGAGCGACGCACGGCGCACACGCCTCAATGGAGATGCCCAGGCACAGACTAGTCAGGCTGCCTCATCTCTCCTTATCCCATTCTGACCTGAGATCAGATTCATACGAGGTTTCCGCCGGACACACACTGGTCTGATGAACCCATTCTGACCTGAGATCAGATTCTAAAAATGTCAGTCGCTCTTCGATTTTTCAAAAATAGCAGACCTACAAGCTCGTATCGCGCCACTCGGTGGCGCGATATGAGCTTGTAGATCTGCTATTTTTAAATAGCTAAAGCATAACATGATGCTGACACCAAAATGGGTGCCCGTTCAGAATGGGTTAATCTGATTTACCGAACTTTCCTTTTTCGCTTCATACCGTTCCGTAGAGACAGACACGCACAATCTATATGCCAAACGAAAGCCCTAATGTCGTAGTTTACATAGAACTTTGAATTTTTTAAAAATGAAATGACGAGTGTTATTGGCTCTGGGGAAAAACAAGAGAAATGGCACAGGGGAGCAGGGGGGAGCAGGGTGCGTCACGAGTGAGACTTCAAGGCAGCACACATCACTCTTCCATGGGCTATAGACCGTAAGGCTATGAAGCAATATAGAACTGGGCATAACGGGCAACGGATATGGGATCTCTTAACCCATTCTGACCTGAGATCAGATTCATACGAGGTTTCCGCCAGGGACACACTGGTCCTGATGAACCCATTCTGACCTGAGATCAGATTCTAAAAATGTCAGTCGCTCTTCGATTTTTCAAAAATAGCAGACCTACAAGCTCGTATCGCGCCACTCGGTGGTGCGATATGAGCTTGTAGATCTGCTATTTTTCAATAGCTAAAGCACGACATGATGCCAACACCAAAATGGGTGCCCGTTCAGGGTTAAAGGCAATGGCATGTGGACTGGTGAATTGGTTCAATTATTGTAATGCCCAAACCACACCTATGCAATTATGCATAACGGGTAACGGAGGTGTTTTAGGGATTTAGACAGGTAACCAAAATACCAACTTTAGTGGGGGAACAGAACACCCCTTCCCCACTGCTAAATCCCCAAAACCGTGTATGAAAATGGAGCCCATAGTACATTTAGCTTATAGCTTATAGGTTTGACCTCAGCGATATCTGGCTTTACAAACCGGATATTGTTGGCTTAAAATGTAAGTATTGTAATTATGTATCCACTTTTTTAACCCATTACAGCGGGAGTGAGTAATTATTGCAACAGTCGTTTCAGGGAAGCAATTAGTTGAATAGTTGTAAAGCGCCTTTATCCAAGGCGCTTTACATAGATTGTGCATTACATTCACCCATTCATACACAGATTGCGGCGGAAGCCATGCAAGGTACCAACCAGCACATCGGGAGCAATTTGGGGTTCAGTGTCTTGCTCAAGGACACTTCGACATGTAGACAGGAGGAGCCGGGATTCGAACCGCCGACCCATGGATCATTGGACGACCTGCTCTACCTCCTGAGCCATGCTTTATTATTACTAGCCCTTATCCGTTGTGAGACGTTGTTGCAGTACCCCACTTGTGGCCCCGGGGGGTGCGTTTTCGCATTTTTAATTCACTAATAAATTCAATATTAATTTATAAGTAGTTAAATTGGAAAAAGGGCGATCGTTATGCCTTCCATATTATTATGGTCAATGCCTGTGTGAAAAGGGAGTGATTGGTGCAGGGAGTGAGGAGCTACGGCAGTCACAGTGACACACAGACACACATTCAGACTGAATTATAGTATGATATGATAGTATGATTATTATTATTATTGTTATTGTTGTTATCCGGCAGTTTTGGCAGTTCTGTATCATATCATATCATATCATTTGTCAAAAGACCTTTGACCTTTAGATCTCCTAATGAGTCAATTTTATAATTTGCTTGATCCACTTTCTCGGACGTCAAAGAAGCGACGTCAACACATTTTGTGGCCTTATTTGTAACCACTCCATTCATGCGAGTGGAGTCTGGACTCTGGTTCCGGGACTATACAGCGTTGACAGACAACCTCTTCGTCATCTCCCATCTCCAATCAGTGAACGACACAAGCCCAGAACACGGAACCTATGATTGCAGTTTTCAGCACTATATGAAACGAGAGCTGTTCATTCTGCGCTGCGGCTACCCAAGGAATAGGCATCGCTGTTTTATAACAGCTTTCACCATTTGCATTTTTTTTGAGTGCAATTCTCAAGCTGCAATTCATTTCCCATTATTTCCAGAATTTGTTCCTCTCCATGAATTGATAGCGGGGGAAACATGGAGGTGCCTGTGGAAGCTTGAGTGGCCACACAGCTGGGGTTCCAGGCCAGCGATCTCCATTTCCATTAGCCCATTCTGACCTGAGATCAGATTCATACGAGGTTTCCGCCGGACACACACACTGGTCTGATGAACCCATTCTGACCTGAGATCAGATTCTAAAAATGTCAGTCGTTCTTTGATTTTTCAAAAAATAGCAGACCTACAAGCTCGTATCGCGCCACTCGGTGGCGCGATATGAGCTTGTAGATCTGCTATTTTTAAATAGCTAAAGCATAACATGATGCTGACACCAAAATGGGTGCCCGTTCAGAATGGGTTAGGGTCTGGTGCCTCACATACCCCACCGTGTCATTTGATTTGAATTTAGAAACATGCCATTTAACGCCATAATTTCCAATCAATCCAACATGAGAAACCCGTGTGGGTTCCAGCTTTTCCAGTTTGTTGCTGTGCTTAACCCATTCTGACCTGAGATCAGATTCATACGAGGTTTCCGCCGGACACACACTGGTCCTGATGAACCCATTCTGACCTGAGATCAGATTCTAAAAAATGTCAGTCGTTCTTCGATTTTTCAAAAAATAGCAGATCTACAAGCTCGTATCGCGCCACTCGGTGGCGCGATATGAGCTTGTAGATCTGCTATTTTTCAATAGCTAAAGCATGACATGATGCTGACACCAAAATGGGTGCCCGGTCAGAATGGGTTCATCAGACCAGTGTGTGTCCGGCGGAAACCTCGTATGAATCTGATCTCAGGTCAGAATGGGTTAAGAAAACAAAGCACTTGGAGTGCCACTTATAGCGTAATGAAAAATAATCAGATGGCAGTGTCAGTCACAAAGAGTGAGTCAAGAGGGGAAGTACCGCCATTTGTGTTACTTAAAACTCCTTCATCTGTCTTGTTTTGTATTTAGCTATTCCCCTGTTTTTATAAAAATGTTAATTGTGTGGAATATGTAAACCAAAGTTATTTGCACACAAGGGACAGGTGCGCTGGTGGCGCAGACGGTAGCCTGAGCTAACGTGTTAGGTTTCTGGTCTAGAGGGGCGGGTCGCGGCTCAGATTTGCGCACGCCCTGATTGGATCTCATCGATCTGTCCGTCACCCCCGGCCCCTCCTCTCCCCCCTAGTGCAGCGCTACGTCACATCATTTGGAGCGACGCCCACCCGGAAGGGTTGACTCCCACTTTTAGACCAGAGCGGCCAATGCGTTCCTCCAGGCTTTCAATTTTTGCACCAACAAAAATTAAAGCCTGGTACCGAGGCTACGCACACGGTAATAAGAACAAAACATAATTGTTGCACCACAGACTGTACAGGAGTGGGTGATTTATTTTTGGTATACAACTGTTACTGAATAGATAATACGTACATTTGTCCACTACAGAATGCCACAGGAATGCTGCCAGAAGCTGTTCCTGGCTATGCGTCACATTTGCAGCAGGTCATAATGGGAGGCATACATACTATGGTCCGACGGAGCATTGGTTCAACATGCGTCCGCACCTCGCACTAGCGTCTGCTCCCGTGCTCGCGGTTATGGTTAGGTTAGGGTTTGAGGTGGGTTTGTTATGGTTAGGTTAGGGTTTGAGGTGGGTTGGTTATGGTTATGTTAGGGTTTGAGGTGGGTTGGTTATGGTTAGGTTAGGGTTTGAGGTGGGTTGGTTATGGTTAGGTTAGGGTTTGAGGTGGGTTGGTTATGGTTAGGTTAGGGTTTGAGGTGGGTTGGTTATGGTTAGGTTAGGGTTTGAGGTGGGTTGGTTATGGTTAGGTTAGGGTTTGAGGTGGGTTGGTTATGGTTAGGTTAGGGTTTGAGGTGGGTTGGTTATGGTTATGTTAGGGTTTGAGGTGGGTTGGTTATGGTTAGGTTAGGGTTTGAGGTGGGTTGGTTATGGTTAGGTTAGGGTTTGAGGTGGGTTGGTTATGGTTAGGTTAGGGTTTGAGGTGGGTTGGTTATGGTTAGGTTAGGGTTTGAGGTGGGTTGGTTATGGTTAGGTTAGGGTTTGAGGTGGGTTGGTTATGGTTAGGTTAGGGTTTGAGGTGGGTTGTCGTGTTTCGGACCAATGACTAGTCGGACCAAACGCATGCATCCGGTCATAATAGCATAAAGGGTGCTTTACTAAGTATTAAAGACACTTGTCATGGGGCCACGGTGGCACAGTTGGTAGTGCTGTCGCCTCACAGTTAGAAGGTCCTGGGTCCGATTCCCGCTCGGGGGCGCTGTGGGTGCTGACGGCGTGTTTCCTCCTCCGCGTCATCAGTGCCCATACCTGAGGCGGGGTTGGCGAAAGGGCCTTTCTGTGTGGAGTTTGAATGTTCTCCCCGTGTCCCCTATAGGGTAGGTACCCTCACAAAAAACATGATTGATCGCCTGATTGAGCCAGGGAAACTCCCCCTGTCAGGTGTAAAGGAGCAACTTGGACACTCAGGCATGAAGGAAGCATGAGTTCAAGTCCGTTGCTCTCCCCATGTCCCCCATATATGGGGACTAGGATGGTCTCCCCTTGTCCCCCATATATGGGGACTAGGTTGGTGGAGGGTGTGTAGAGCCCAGGATCACATTAGATAATTGACACAGGGGTGGAAAATGGGTTACAAAATCATGGGAAAGAAAATACACTTTGTTTAGTTCATACAGTTGTCAGTTTGTGAATTTTGCGAATACACAGTGGGATTATTTTCTGCACGCACGCACGCACGCAGCACACAGCACACACACACACACACACACACACACACACACACACACACACACACACACACACACACACACACACACACACACACATCACTTACAATGTTGTTGCCAGCAGTGATGTGTGGTCACCTTAACTGAATGGTCTGTGTGGCAGTCATTCTTTGAATTGTGACTGACAGCACACTACGGGTGGGTGTGGGTAAGTAATGTCAGAACATATTTCTATAATCTCAAACTGTCAACATGGCACCCCCCCCCCCCCCCCACCCCGCACACCCCCGTCAATGCTCTGAATAAATAAAAAATGAAATTGAGTTGAAGTTGGCTGAAAGGAGACGAGCCTATTTGAAAAGCAAACAGAGCAGAGAAGCTGTACTCCTATACTGTATTTTGCAGTATCGTCTCGTATAATGAACGATTGTTTAATAAAGACTTGACATATCTCCATCCTCTCCTCCCATTTCTTTCCTTCCGTGAACTGAAGATGTTCAACAACCTTCTGTAGGCGCAGCAGTTTTGTCCTATAAGCTTGAACATTGGTTCATAACTACTTGAGGTTAATTTCTCTCTCACTCTCCTTATTTTTCATAAAGATTAGCATCTCTTTATTTTGAGGGTTGTCCCATTAAAAAACGGGAAAGCATCTTGTGCCATATACTTTGGCTATTAAAAAATAGCAGATATACAATACATGTAGGCCTATACAACAAGCTATTTTTGAAATATCTTTGAATATTATAAAGCAAACATTTTTACTCAAATCTCTGCTTCTCGGTGGTCCCTGGAACACAATATTTTGAGATGGCGGGTTGGCATATAATTTCGGGTGGTCCTTGACATACCACTGATATATAGCAACATGAAACGCAAAAACGACAGCCCAAACAGCCCAGTATGTGTCCGTTAGATTATACCGCAATAAAATGTCTTCATTGACTTTATTGGCTCCACTTTGCTCCCAAGAGCTCAGAACTATGTATTTGTAACTACTGTTTGTACACATGCACACACGCACACACACACACACACACACACACACACACACACACACACATGGGGGTTGTGATGTACGTAGGTGGGTGGTGGTGGGAGGAGGGGTCCATGTTCTTCATTCCGTCATCCAACCAGTTCTCAATATTTTAACCCATTCTGACCTGAGATCAGATTCATACGAGGTTTCCGCCGGACACACACTGGTCTGATGAACCCATTCTGACCTGAGATCAGCTTCTAAAAGAAAATCAAATTTTTTTTTTTTCAAAAATGGCAGACCTACAAGCTCGTATCGCGCCACTCGGTGGCGCGATATGAGCTTGTAGATCTGCTATTTTTCAATAGCTAAAGCATAACATGATGCTGACACCAAAATGGGTGCCCGGTCAGAATGGGTTAACTGGCACACTCTCAGAAGAGGACCTTCAAAGGACTGCAGAGCTCCAAGCCGAGGTGGGCAGATGTAGGTACAGCCGAAGGGAGAGAGGCAGCAACAGCACAAATGAGTGGAAGGAGAAGGTGAAGAATCAGCTCTTTTGGGGATCTTCTTTGCCTTGGAGTGAGCAATGGGCAGAATGCGGGGATATACTGTACAGAGCAGGCCCTTTTCCCTCCTCGGAACAGAGACAATGAGGCAAATGCAACACTAGGATGACACCCTGACCCCTTTTCCACCGGTTGGTTCCCAGTGGGAAACCGGTTCAGTTCTTTGTGGTTTTTAGTCCATGTGCCAGAGGTCCAACATTTGTGGACGAACTATACACTATATTAAATTGTTTATAGGATCAATACAAGTAAATTAATACATGATAACCCTTCCACAGTAGTAGCTTTTTCATGTTTTTGATTATTTTGCATATTTTCCTACATAATGCCTCATTTGCATATTAAAAAAAATGTAAAAATTTGTAATACAATAAATCATTGTCTTCGTGTAAGTACTCAATTTGGGAAGTTTAATGGTGATAACAATCTAATATAGGTATGGTTTTGCACACTCAATTCATTATTAACGTTTCAATTTTGGAGCTCTGGCTCATGGACTAAAAACCAAAAAGAACTGAACCGGTTCCCACTGGGAACCAACCGGTGGAAAAGGGGTCCCTGTGCACAGCCAGAGAGAGAGAGAGAGAGAGAGAGAGACTACTGTGCCACTCAAGGCACAGCATTATCAATGTCCAGACAACAGCAGGCCGCCTACCGCTGAAGCACTACTTGGAGGCCAGCGCGCATCACTCCGGTGTAATTGCTTTATCCCATTCTGACCTGAGATCAGATTCTAAAAATGTCAGTCGTTCTTCGATTTTTCAAAAAATAGCAGACCTACAAGCTCGTATCGCGCCACTCGGTGGCGCGATATGAGCTTGTAGATCTGCTATTTTTCAATAGCTAAAGCATAACATGATGCCAACACCAAAATGGGTGCCCGGTCAGAATGGGTTATCAGAAGGTTGTAGGTATGTGCTGTAACAAGATCGATGCCAGTAAACCGTTACTGTCGCCTCCTTCCCCACACAGTGGGGGCCAGCCTTGCTACGGTACTACGTCAATGTGTGTCGTTGACATAATGTTTTACCCCGTTGTGCACTACGGAGGGTGGATGTTCACGTTCACTATTGGACTATACTGTCCAATAGTGAACAATTTATATCATTATCACAGTATAAAAAAAACGGAGCGAAAAAGACTAAAGAGCAATGCATACTAGGGATGCACCGATCCGGCTTTTTGGCATTCGATACCGATTTCGATACATGGGGGTCCAGTATCTGCCGATACAGAGTACTGATCCGATACCCTCCACAAAGAAACGTAATAACCTATTAAGCTGTATGCCTCACTGTGTGGAGTCTGGAATCATTATTTTGTGTAAGGCAACATCAAGGCTTGACTTAAACATTACTTTCCCAACTTTGTAAAACAAAATGTAACAAACAGATATAAATGCACTGAATTATTTATTAAATAACTGTGCAACAATTAGACCAGGTTAATGTGTGCGCAGGCTAGCCTGGCTGCATTCCACATGTTATACTGTCAATACTACACTGCTGTGTCACAGAGGAGGTAGAGTTGTTTTCATACTGTAATTACACATAAGTATCGGATCGGTGCATCCCTAATGCATACTACTTCTGACAACATAACCTTCATAAATTCCACATTGTCATTCCGAGCATCACGAGTTGGAACTCGTCCACGTCCTCCTGATTATCCTGACTCGCCGAACTTCAGCTCTGGAAGCCTTTATACGATCCGGAAGATTTTCCGAGTCTACACTACATTTCACTATAGGGACCATTTTACAAAAGGCACTGAGGAATGTCGGAATGTCACTCCTTGTGACACAGGCCGTCAAGCTATCACTTTATGTATAGCGTATCATGTATGTGGCCTATACTGAGATGTGACTTCATTGCGGTTATACTATAGCACTATCCCTTTTATAACTGTTAATATGTGACTGTGAATATACACATTTCATACCTCTGCTGTTAAGTGGTGTTGCACAAGTGACTGAGTGTACTTTGCACATTGAGTGCACATCTTTTGCATATTTCATATGATTGTTGTGTTATTTGACACGCTTTTCGGCAACTAGAATTATGTGAAAGCTTGTAATGGAAAATAATCCCACCCAATCTTTCACACCTACAACTTGTGATATGAGTCAGTAAACTAAAGTTGAGTTAAAGTAGTGAAGAGGCGAGTCTCAGAACAGAAGCCCAGTATGATGGCTCACTTTGCTCAAGGTTCAAGGTTAGCTTTATTGTCCCTTGTGGGAAATTGGTTTGCAGCCAGATAATAGTGAAAAGAAGGCCCAGGCCGTAGCGTAACGGTCTGGGCACCAGACTGGTGATCCAGTCGCGGTGTGCCGCGGGTTCGACTCCCGGACCCGACACGGCCTTTACCGCATGTCATCCCCCCATCTCTCTCCCGTTTCCTGTCAGCCCTTAAAAAATCAATAAAGGCGTAAGCCGCAAAAAAATATCTTAAAAAACAAAAACAAAAATAGTGAAAAGAAATACACACAACAAACAACATTCAATACAAGACTAAGATCTAAGAACAGGGCACTATAGAGACAGAGGATTCATGACATTCAATAGTAGCAAAGTCAGCAAAAGTGCACTAGCGGGCAGTATGTGCAAAGAGGCAAGAAGCAAGAATAAAGTGCTATCTGCTGTTCAATTGAATAGCAGCTGGGACAAAGGATATAGTTTGAACCCACGACCTGAGGGCAACAGTTCAAACTCTGCTGGCCATCAAACATGGAGTAGCACTGAACTGCTCTCTGCTGGCCATCAAACATGGAGTAGCACTGAACTGCTCTCTGCTGGCCATCAAACATGGAGTAGCACTGAACTGCTCTGCTGGCCATCAAACATGGAGTAGCACTGAACTGCTCTCTGCTGGCCATCAAACATGGAGTAGCACTGAACTGCTCTGCTGGCCATCAAACATGGAGTAGCGCTGAACTGCTCTGCTGGCCATCAAACATGGAGTAGCACTGAACTGCTCTCTGCTGGCCATCAAACATGGAGTAGCACTGAACTGCTCTGCTGGCCATCAAACATGGAGTAGCACTGAACTGCTCTGCTGGCCATCAAACATGGAGTAGCACTGAACTGCTCTCTGCTGGCCATCAAACATGGAGTAGCACTGAACTGCTCTGCTGGCCATCAAACATGGAGTAGCACTGAACTGCTCTGCTGGCCATCAAACATGGAGTAGCGCTGAACTGCTCTGCTGGCCATCAAACATGGAGTAGCACTGAACTGCTCTCTGCTGGCCATCAAACATGGAGTAGCACTGAACTGCTCTGCTGGCCATCAAACATGGAGTAGCGCTGAACTGCTCTCTGCTGGCCATCAAACATGGAGTAGCACTGAACTGCTCTGCTGGCCATCAAACATGGAGTAGCACTGAACTGCTCTGCTGGCCATCAAACATGGAGTAGCACTGAACTGCTCTGCTGGCCATCAAACATGGAGTAGCACTGAACTGCTCTGCTGGCCATCAAACATGGAGTAGCACTGAACTGCTCTGCTGGCCATCAAACATGGAGTAGCACTGAACTGCTCTGCTGGCCATCAAACATGGAGTAGCACTGAACTGCTCTCTGCTGGCCATCAAACATGGAGCAGCACTGAACTGCTCTGCTGGCCATCAAACATGGAGCAGCACTGAACTGCTCTCTGCTGGCCATCAAACATGGAGCAGCACTGAACTGCTCTCTGCTGGCCATCAAACATGGAGTAGCACTGAACTGCTCTGCTGGCCATCAAACATGGAGTAGCACTGAACTGCTCTGCTGGCCATCAAACATGGAGCAGCACTGAACTGCTCTCATACAAACAATGGCATATACCGCCCAGCGGAGCGCTGTCCATTGCACGGGACAAAGTCATTCCTTTTTGCCAGGTGAAAACCGATTTTCTCTCCCATTTTCTCTCAGATTCCACAAAAGGCCTTCTAAACAGTTTTCTGTTATGTTACTGTACTTGCAATAATTCAGTGGTTCTCAAACTTTCATGTCACGCGTACTGTAAATGTACAGTACATACGTACATACATACATGTATATACCGTGTGTATATACCGTACACGTATCCATAGCAAGCAACCAAGTGCATACAGTACATAAAACTACACAACATGGCCCTGAGAGAAACGTACAGCTCCCTCCACCTCTTGTTAACTACAGTATGTACACACAAGACAACACATTGATTTCTAATGTATCAGGTTATGACAGATCCTCAATACTGCTGCGGGTCGGCCGCGGGGCCTCTATGCTGTACTGCTGCTGCAAACCTGACAGGAGAGGAGAGGAGAGCAGAGCAGAGACAGGATGTTGATGTTTCCTGTTGTTATGCTGCCTCCCTAACCCTGCCATGGCAACTCAGGAGTGGGCTGAGGCACCGTGCTATACTGCACCATGGACAACGCTGCGCGTGTGCGTGTGCGTGTGTGTGTGTGTGTGTGTGTGTGTGTGAGTGAGTGTGACACGGAGACATGCATGTCTTGTCTATTGTGACGCATTTGTATGAAAGTTACAGTATGTGCTCACTGAGATTGAGACTGCACTGCACACCGATATGACTCACGTGTCAAGGGGGTGCATGCATATTGTCTGACGTACAGTATACCAACAGTCCTACATACGTGGCTGGACTCACCCGTGGCATCCGACATGCGTGTCCGGTAATGGCTTACACACAAAATAAAACAAGTTGTGTATATATATATATATATATTGAACCCATTCTGCATCATGTTATGCTTTAGCTATTTAAAAATAGCAGATCTACAAGCTCATATCGCGCCACCGAGTGGCGCGATATGAGCTTGTAGGTCTGCTATTTTTGAAAAATCGAAGAACGACTGACATTTTTTAGAATCTGATCTCAGGTCAGAATGGGTTAATCAGACCAGTGTGTGTCCAGTGGAAACCTCGTATGAATCTGATCTCAGGTCAGAATGGGTTAATGGACACGGTACATGTTCTTCCTCCACACTGGGAGACAAACTGCAGCTAGAGCTTAGTATTGATGCCTTTTTCCTCTTTTCCGTTGCGCTCGGTCGGCTTCTTCACATGCCTGATGTGTGATGTCAGTGTGTGATGTGGTGTGATAAGAGTGTGCGCGGTGCGGGTGGTGTGTGAGCGTGTTTTGGATGGTTGAGTCTGTGAGTTGAGGCGGCAGGATGGGAATCATCTCTGTCATGTCCACCGTGTTAACCCATTCTGAACGGCACCCATTTTGGTGTCAGCATCATGTTATGCTTTAGCTATTGAAAAATAGCAGATCTACAAGCTCATATCGCGCCACCGAGTGGCGCGATACGAGCTTGTAGGTCTGCTATTTTTGAAAAAAATCGAAGAACGACTGACATTTTTAGAATCTGATCTCAGGTCAGAATGGGTTCGTCAGACCAGCGTGTGTCCAGTGAAACCTCGTATGAATCTGATCTCAGGTCAGAATGGGTTCATCAGACCAGTGTGTGTCCGGCGGAAACCTCGTATGAATCTGATCTCAGGTCAGAATGGGTTCATCAGACCAGTGTGTGTCCGGCGGAAACCTCGTATGAATCTGATCTCAGGTCAGAATGGGTTCATCAGACCAGTGTGTGTCCGGCGGAAACCTCGTATGAATCTGATCTCAGGTCAGAATGGGTTAAGGGGTGCCTTGACTTCGTACCCAGTTAGTGTGCTTGTCATTGTAAACGGTAATCTATTCATGTCATGATGGGTCTCATCATGACCCGTTTTCACGTCAAGAACCCCAGGATTGATTGTATTTGACCGACGGAGCCCCATCTCAAAAGGTTTTGTGCCAGGGGACCCCCATAAGGGGATATTTAGTTTTCTTTTTTGGGCAATTTTTGAATAGGCACTAGAAACTGTATTCATGAAGTGTTTAAACTGTTCCTCATTTTGCAAGGGACCCGCTCAAGGACCACTTTGAAAACTCATATCATTCTTCAATTTACAATTTAGGCATTTAGCAGACGCTCTTAATCCAGAGCGACTTACAGTACATTTAAGCAAGAACAAAAGCATGGGAATACATCACATAAAAGCATTTATCACGAAACATGCGTAAGCTAAGAAAGTAACAGTGGAATATCTATATGATGAAACTATACATACACTATACATATAAACTATACATATTTACTACTATGCTATACATAATGTACTATGGCGTGCTATGACTATATACAATACAATTATAGTGCTGTCTACATAACATGCTATAAGTCTGTGTCAAATGCTATCTAAGCCAATCACTGTATTGATCGGGCATCCAAGCAGCTGCTATAGTCCAAAATAACATATGAATGCCACTAGGTTTGTCAGACAGTTCGTCACAGAACTGCGATTTGATACAGAACTGATAGCCGCAGGAGCCAGCGTTCCTTGAAAGACGTAGTAGCCGATGGACATGGTGGCTGAGCACAGGAACAATCATGGCGAGCTGTGACAATTATATTCTGCAGGACAGAGTGACTCACAGGCACAGATGGTGAAAGACGGGGAGATGGAGTGCGATTGGGCGAAGGGGAAAAAATCAATCCAGTCATTATTTATCAAGTAGTGTGCTGAAACAGACGAAATAATCACAGACTCAATTGGCGTGTTGAGAGGGAATCAGAGGAGGAATTCACACGTGAACACGGGCGGTGTAATGGAAGACAATCGACATGTTGACAAACGTATTTTGATGAATTGAACAATGTGGACCCTGTTGTAAACAAGTGTAATGCTTAATTGGGTCGTCCACTCACAGTTAACAGTCTTTGTATTGAGTTTGTGCTTAAAATGTACTGTAAATTCTACAAACTGTTAATAAATATTTCAATCAATCAATCAATACTATACATTTGAACAATCATTTGAACAAAGCCGATGGGAAATGAAAAATATGTTTTTCTCACTTTGACAGAGAGCAAACCAGAGAACGGAAATGAGCCTGCACCGTTAACACACGAGGTACACATCTTTTAATGTGTGTTTCTAGGGGGAGGATGAGCCTGTGACACACTCCCAAGGCCTCATTAGGCAGGCAATTAACACAGCTGGGTGGTGTTCTTCTGCCTGTGGCTCCTGATACCTGCACCCTGATTTGGGACTGTGTGCTTCAGCGTGTGTGGAAGATGTACAACTGTGTTATACAGATTGAGAGTAACTGAGGAGAGAGAGAGAGAGAGAGAGAGAGAGAGAGATGAACTGATGAACTGAGGAAGATGTTGACTATGTACAGACTCAGCGACCACCGCCTGGCAGTAGAAACAGGCAGACACAGACAGAACTGGCTGCCTAGAGAAGACAGACTGTGTTCACTGACTCTGCTCTCAAGGGGAGGTGGAGACGGAACTACACTTTCTGTTACAATGCGACAAGTATAAAGACATCAGAGAATCATTCTTCCCTAAATTTAAAGAAAAATATAAAGAATTTGAATCCACCATTAATAACTCATCACTCCAATATGTTCTGGGAGAACAGTCCAAATGCACAGTTTTGGCAGCAAAATATGTATGGAGTTGTCATCAACTGAGGGACAGCCAGTGGACAGTAGAGACAGGTATATCTGTCTGAACAGGGTCATTAAGTTGCTGTTATGTTTATGTTTGTTAATTTATTTTCATTGTTACTGTATTGCTTGTTGTTCATTATTGTTGGGATGTTTATTGACTTTTGTTTTGTTGTATGTACGCTTTGGCAATGTAGAACATATTTATCATGCCAATAAAGCCTTTTGAAATTGAAATTGAATTGAGAGAGAGAGAGAGAGAGAGAGAGAGAGAGAGAGAGAGAGAGGGGGGGGGAGGGCCCAGCAATTTGGGTGAGTTCTAGGTTAAAACTCTGTCTCTCCAAATGTGCAGACTTGGAGACTCACGAAAAGGCAGCACAGTGCTTTCATGAAAGGACTATATATACACACAGGCAAGACAGATGTAAACTATTATTTTATCTACCACAATAAAACTATCTGACCTTCAAATTCAACCTTAAGAGGTGGTTAAAAACAAACCAAATCTGAAATCATCAGTAATTATCTGCCCGGGGGTCTCCCCCCCCCCAGTAGGAAGACGCTCGAGAGGCATCCTATATTGTTTTATTGAAAGCTGAAAGGCAAACAAAGGCTAAAGAGTATTAAACTATCGTCGGGTGTCCAATGTTAGAACGCTTCAGTGCAGCAGAGGGGTTCATAAACGACTATAAAAAACGAAAAACAATAGCCTAATATTAATAATAATAATAATAGTGAATACAATAAATAATCTGTGGCTATACTTTGAATAGCAACAACAGTGTTCACGGGTGCACGTGTGCACGGAAACACTGAACATAAACTGAAGCTCCATCAGTGTCGTATTTCCCATGGAACTAACATGCATGCATGCAACACGTGACCACTTTAAGTCAATGGGTACTTATGCGATGCGTCATGCGTTGGTGTGCGGTGCAGGCATCAAAGCACGCGTGTGTGTAACTGTGTTAAGTTTTGACCTTAACGGACCGCCATTGTGCGTATGTGTGTGTGTGTGTGTGTGTGTGTGTGACTGACTGGCTTAGGAGAGATACTCCTCTGATTACAAGGTGAGAAAATCCTTACTTCCTGTCAGAGATTAAGTTCTCTTGGGCACACTCCAAGATTATATTGATGTATTTAAAAAAAAGAAAAATTAAGATATTTTATTATTTACTGATAGATGGAAGTAGGCTGACAGGAAATGGGGAGAGAGGTGTGTGTGTGTGTGTGTGTGTGTGTGTGTGTGTGTGTGTGTGTGTGTGTGTGTGTGTGTGTGTGTGTGTGTGTGTGTGTGTGTGTGTGTGTGTGTGTGTGTGTGTGTGTGTGTGTGTGTGTGTGTGTGTGTGTGTGTGTGTGTGTGTGTGTGTGCGCGCGCGCGCAGAGATGGGCAAAATACATTGAAAATGTATTTTGATACAAAATACAAATACTGGGTCAAAAAATGTATCTAAATACAAAATACAAAATACATCTTCCATCCCCATCGAATTACAAAATACAAAAAAGTATTTCAAATACGTATTTCAAATACATGTATTTCAAATACTGCCCATCTCTGATGGGCAAAATATATTGAAAATGTATTTTGATACAAAATACAAATACTGGGTCAAAAAATTTATTTAAATACAAAATACATCTAATTTCTTCCATCTCAGCGAAATACAAATTACAAAATACAAAAAAGTATTTCAAATACGTATTTCAAATACTGCCCATCTCTGTGTGTGTGTGTGTGTGTGTGTGTGTGTGTGTGTGTGTGTGTGTGTGTGGGGGGGGGGGGGTTGGGTGTTATACGCAGTAAAGGCCGTCGGGATCAGGAGTTAAACCTGCGGCATATTGCCAGACTGCATTACCTGTAGCCATGGTTTGCCCAGACAGCTACACTAGCTAGCTGCCCGTGCCATGTATTTATGCTGTCGGTCACTTGGCACTGAATGAATAGTCTGCATAGGCTTTGACACATTTTACTTTGATGTATCTGTACATGTCTGCTGTGAAAGGTGTATATAGCACAGCCAGGTTGGCTATAGTGAAAGAATGACAGTAATTATAGGCCTTCAAAGACACGCAGAGAGAATCTAATGAGCGACCAGTTGTTTAAAATCATATCAAGATATCATCAAAACGTAACCGCATGCAGCACAGTCTCACATTAATTATTCTGCTGGAAGAAATCAAAGATGACCTTGAACGTTCCCATTTCGTGCCGCAGCAACAGTCAAGCATCCTCTGACATCTCTACTCTATACTTGGCATCTTGAACATAATTTGGATCTGCAGTATAGCCACCGTCCAAGGTGGAGAATTCTGGACCAACCCTTTTCTTATACCTTAATCTGATGTTATTATATCCAAAGAACAAGTGGTTCGACACCGCAGCTTGTAGCTCGTAACGCTAAATCTCACATTTTTAAAGCTCATTTTCTTCCTCGTATGAATCTGATCTCAGGTCAGAATGGGCTAATGGAAGGAATTGATGATCAAATGCAGGAGTTTTGAGTTTGACGATTCAACTAACTGTCTGTAACTAGGGCCGTTGCCTTGTCCCCCCCCTCCCCCCCCTCCCCCCCCCCCCCCCTCCCCTTACTGGTGCCAAACAGGGACGCGTCTAAGAGCTATATATACTCAATTGTAATTAGTGTGGAGGGAGGGGGGGGGGGGTCGTTAGAGTGGCTGGATAGAGGGATTGAGGATCCAATTATCCCAATTATCAGAGAGAGAGAGAAGTAGATACAGGTTCCCCCTCCTCTCTCTCTCTCTCTCTCCCTAACCCTCCATCTCTCTCTCTGTCATCGGCCCTCCCTCTCCCCCTCCTTCTCTTTCACTCATCTCATTTTATTTGTCCATCCGTCTCCTGACCTCCCATGTGTGTCGTTCTTTCCACTCTGGCTCGCCGGCGGTCCTGATGGAGACGGAGAGGCCGAGGCACCAACCCGTGAACGCACAACAACGCGTCCACTTGGGTCGCTCGCCCCGGGGGCCGGGGGTTGTGTGCGTGCGTGCACGTATGTATGTATGTATACATGCATGCAGGTTTAGTAGTGGATTATGTGGATGTGTGTGTGGGCG
>NC_139712.1:46954487-47011824 GCF_964188405.1 Protomyctophum parallelum | reverse complement strand
AAGACATGAGGCCGGCTACATTAATGCCATAACCAGAGGTAATCGCTATGCAAAGGGCAGTGCAAGGGCTTCTCAATGCTGTGTTGTTTTCCCCTGCAGAACGCCTGAGCACTCACGACATGTTGTCTGTTCTTCTGCTCCATCCACAAAAGTATTAAGGCCTGAAGAAAATTAAGTGCTAAAACACAATTGTGATTTACACAATGTGTTGTGATGTGATGTAGTGATGTTTAGTGAAGGTACAGTATTGATCTAGACTAGTGTGTGTGTGTGTGTGTGTGTGTGTGTGTGTGTGTGTGTGTGTGTGTGTGTGTGAGTGTGTGAGTGCGTGCGTGCGTGCGTGTGCCTGCCGTCCCTCCCTCCCTCCCTCTCCAGTCTCCATGCCACATAGCAACCAAAATATTTTTGTGACATGCTTTGGAGTATAAAAATTATAATAAATAATAGTGATAATAAATAAAGCATTTTTTCAATTTTTTTTTGAACAGATGGTCGTGGGAAGATGAACCTAGCATATTTAACCCATTCTGAACGGGCACCCATTTTGGTGTCGGCATCATGTCATGCTTTAGCTATTGAAAAATAGCAGATCTACAAGCTCATATCGCGCCACCGAGTGGCGCGATACGAGCTTGTAGGTCTGCTATTTTTTGAAAAATCGAAGAACGACTGACATTTTTTAGAATCTGATCTCAGGTCAGAATGGGTTCGTCAGACCAGTGTGTGTCCAGTGGAAACCTCGTATGAATCTGATCTCAGGTCAGAATGGGTTAAAACAATGAGCTACTGTGCTCACTGTTCCATGACCATCCCCTGTTTGTGGATGTTATTTTAAGAGAGGTATCCATTTATCAGTTTGAATTTTATTGCATTCCAGTTGGAGCTGGTGATTTATTTGTGTCATAACTTCAGTTTGTTGTTTGTTTATCCTGCATGCTGCTGTGTGTGGTGTTCTCTCTCCTGGATTGGATGAAATTGGTATAACGAGGACCTGAAACAAACTATAGCAATGAGTACTATCTGAATATTATGGCGCTATGTAACACTTATTTTAACAAAACAGGACAGATGGCGGTTAAGATTGAGCTTGGCAACATCTTACCATACTGAACAACCATCTGACAAAAACAAAATGTTCAGTCCCAGACAGTTAGTGAAATTAAGGATACGAGTGAGCTTTGAAATGTAAATCGTGCTGTCTGAAAATTGTAAACAACAGCTCCCTGAAACACACAAAACCGCTGTCTGGTCACCAGGTGTTCCATTCTGTGATGATCGGACTTCTCAGATGGAGTGTTTTCTCCACACAAAACAGTCCTTCGTATACTTGTGTTTTTCTCTTTTCCTTTAGATTCCTTTTTCTTTTTGAGGGGCGCTATAGAAAAATCCCCCCTTCTCCGCTAGTCCCTCCAATTGGATCCTGGTCGCTGCGCGCACAGAATAGAGGGTATGCGCATGCATAAAGTGAATGGCAAATCGAGTGGCAAATCGAGTGGCAAAGTGAGTGACAAAGTCAGTTTAACCCATTCTGACCTGAGATCAGATTCTAAAAATATCAGTCGTTCTTCTATTTTTCAAAAATAGCAGACGTACAAGCTCGTATCGCGCCACTCGGTGGCGCGATATGAGCTTGTAGATCTGCTATTTTTCAATAGCTAAAGCACAACATGATGCCAACACCAAAATGGGTGCCCGGTCAGAATGGGTTAACATCGTTTAATTGCATCAGATAGGACTTGTGTTTAGATGTATGGGTTGTCAAGGCCACTTGTTCCTGCATAACTTCCTGGTATGATGATGATGATGACACACGCATATACCCTCTATACAAAACTCTGATGCTGGCATTCAAAGCAACCAAAGGTATGGCACCCCCATATCTTGCAAGTCTGATCGAACCCTAGACAAACCCTCCCGCGCACTCGGATCAACCAACGCAGGGAAGCTGGAAGTACCTTAACTAAAAACGCCGGTACAACAACGGCGTTTTGAGGGGCGCTAGTCCCTCCAACGTCTGGCTTTCAGAGATTACGTCATGTTTGCAGCCTAAGTCTATGGATCTTTTATGTTGGTCTTATTCATGCCCCCTGTGATTTCATGTAGCAGCCAAGTCTATGGAATTTGTTATGTTTCTCTTATACATTCCCTGTGATGTCATGTGGCAGCCAAGTCTATGGACTTTGTACTGTACGTACCCCCACAGGCACCCCTCACTGTACACAAGTGTATTTTTAAGAAATCACCGGTTATTGTCTCCATCAGGCCGAAGGCATGGGGGGAGAGTATGTTTTGCACTCCGTCCGTCCGTGTGTGTGTGTGTGTGTGTGTGTGTGTGTGTGTCCGTGAGCAGCTAATCTCGGCCACCGTTAACCCGGTCGATACCAAATCTTGCACACACACTCCCTGGATGCCAACGATGAACCTCTGCCCCAAACTTTCCAGAACGGCCTGTTATAGCGCCACCAGGAGGCCGCTTTGTGCAAAACAAGTTTTTGCACAGTACACCTACAGATTTTGTCCAAACATCGCGCAAATTGGTACACAGTCTCTCTAGAGCCATTCAACGAAACGGGTCTTTCACATTTCTCAGACTCCATCCTGATTGGTTAAGATTGGCTTCCAAAGTTCACAGGAGTGCTCAGTTTCAAACAAAATGCTGCAAATCATGAACACATCGCGTGATTTCCGTGAAATTGTGCACGCACATTCCCACTAGGCCGAGGAAGAAATGCCACATGAACAATTTCAACTCAGCCTCAAGGTGGCGCTATAACTGGCCGAAAAGTGTTTTTACCTCTAATTTACTTTTGTTGCCCTTTTATCCAACCACCAGATGAAGGCAAGCTGCAATGTCCTACATTCCTATCCTGGTGGAGACCTGTGCCCAGAAGGGCACTTTTTCTAGTTATAGATTAAATTATAGATGAACACTGTTGTTTTATTAAGATTGTTTCACCCTTTTTCTCCAGATGCGAAAATGTGTCATGCATCAGGTATGTGTCATGCATACAAAATGACAAAAAGTGCATCTGAGCAACAAAAAAAATGCTTGAGTCAATTAGTTTCATTCAAGAATGTCACCATCAACAAAAATCAGATTTTGTGTCTTAAAAAATTAAGGCAAATCCCTCTCCAAATCCAATTTGCAGGCCCGTAGATTTTAATTATAGATTGTCTAATTAATGATTTCCTCCATTCACTTGCCTCAGGATCCGACGAATTAAGCACTGCCTGCATTCTCGTTGGAGTGTTTTACTTGTGTCACTGCCATCTAATCAAACGTTGTTCACTTGGGATTGCTGCACTTTGCCTCCAAGCGTGTCAATTATTTTACGATCCCACTGCTGGTTGAACAGTAACAGTTCTTATCAGACTTTGAAGGCTATAAGCAGAGAATTTAAAATGATGTTAAACCAGCCATATTACACAATTTAACCCATTTAGGACGGGAACGCATCAGTGTCACTTTAATGTTTAACCCCTGTAACCATTATTTGAAACTTTAGCTGTTGAAAAATAGCAGATCTCTAAGCTCATAGTGCGGCACTGAGTGCCGTGCTACGAGCTTGTAGATGTGGCGCAAATCTTTGAATATTATATTCTTTCACAGTAAACGTTTTTAAAGGTATATTCAGTGATTTCACTCAAAAAACCTTCGTTTTTGGCTGTGGGATCCAGCCTTTCGTCCAATCAGGATAGAGAGTCAAAAACGAAACCTAAGGTTTTTTGACCCCCAGGGGTTAACTGGGGACAGGGAGGAACTCCTTATATGGTCAGCACACTCTATAGTAGGGAGGATTATCACAACAAAACAAAAAAATAAGTGATATTTGAATTAAGTGAAATCACTGAATATACCTTTAACTCATATCTTTTCTTCTGGGGGTCCTTGAATCAACATATAGATGGGGGTCGGCAGCCAATTACATATAATGTTGGGGTCCTTGACATGAAAAGGTTTGAGAATCACTGAATGCAGTGGGTCGGCATGCAGTGGCTCAAGGGTAGAGTGGCTTGTGGCATTGTTCCCAATGTGCAGCTTGGTAGTTGGTGCCTTGCATGATTTCCTCCGCCATTGGTGTATTAATGTATGTGTGTGAATGTAATGCACAATCTATGTAAAGCGCATAACATAATGTAGCAAGCAAGGAGATCAGTACTGTCAGACTGATTAATGTGAAACAAATGTTAAAGTCAGGCTGGAGGAGACAGGCCTGATTTAATCACCTTAAGTCATATAAATATTTAGTACAAAATATCACATTTTACAAAGCAGATTGCTGAACAGCTGTTTGTCTCGATCGGGCCACCTTTACACTTTCACAACTTCTCATAATTGTTTCTACAATGACAAAACTTGACGTGTGCAATCACATTGTCGCCAACATGTACAGTATACTGCACTGCAGCAGTCTGTGGTAACCCTCATAGCTAGCCATGTCTACACATTAACACCCACAGAACCTTCAATATCCGGAGAAAGGGGGGCACCACCCAACAGCATTATGCCCTTAAGCCCCCTGTTGTAATATACAACATGCTGTGTACTGATACTTGGTACTTGTACGTGAATATGCAATGTACTTATATGTATGGTGCACTGCCTGAACTGTAACATACTTTAGGGCTGTGTTAGGGGCACGCTGAAGGCCGCGTGCTGCAGGCAGTGATTGTGATGTCTAGTCAGTGACGTCAGTAGGACATGAAGTGATTACTATATATGATTCTGTATGTGTAATAAACTGTGTGAATGAATTAATGTGACCAAGTCTTCGTGTCATGTTAATCTCTTCTCCCGGGCCGGCCTGCCTGTCTGTCCGCCGCCGATCCATGGAAATATCAACCGGGTCGTCACACACCAGAACCAGAACCAGAACCAGACTAGGGTCCAATACTTAGAACAGAGAATCATAACAAATGGTGTCACCCCCCACACTAGAAAACCCCCAATAACAGCACTGTAGACAGTGGTGCATTAGCCATATTGTAGAAGTCCCAATGTTGACTGCATGGTAGTTGAACTGATGCAAGTGCAAGAGGGACTTCTTCAAAGAGCTGCCACTATACATTATAAAAGGTACAACAATGGCTGTTTGTTTTCCATCAGCCTTATAGCCAAGCATGGTGCTTGGAAGGCAAGAAAACACAAGCGCATAACGGTAAATTGAGTATACTGTATATATGCTGCTACCCTGTATAAAGACAGGAACCTGCATGTTTGGGAAAATACATGTTTTGCGTGTTTCTGCAACACATTGCAACACATTGTGCCCTGAGGCAGAAAAGATTGTTCACTACCAGTGAACTTCATTAAATGCACATCAGAGAAATACAAGTCACAATCTCAAACAGCCACTTGCAAATTAGGGAGCTTCTTCTTCAGCATACGAGGAAATTAAACTCGATGCAACGAGCGACGCGAGGCAGGGATGAATGAACACAGAATAATGAAGCATTCAGAACTTAAGCTATTGAAGAAGTTGTGTAATCAATTGGCTTGTTAACCTGTCACAGGTTGTCAAGATCGATTCAGTTAGTATAGCCGGAGAACAAAATGCATCACCGTGGTAATTGTACCAATTGTTTTTTGTTTCGTTTTGTTGTGTGGGGCTACCAAATCTCAGCTTCTGCCAGCCTCCCATGTCTCTCCCATTAGCCTGCTTTCTTATCAGCTCAGAGATATCAGACACGGCATATATGGTCCCGTTTGTAGATCAATATCATGTTGTTTTTGTTCCAACTTGTCCGATTGCATCTCAAAATAAACGTACGTAGACCTGCAGCCAATCTATTTTCTTGCCATTATAACGTTTTTACCTCCTCTGAGCTCCAGGGAGACCCTGAGGAACGATTGAGGAACGTATTGCATGTCACTAAAAGGATGTGTAATGCTTTGATAAACATCTCTATGGGAAAGGTCACTTCATTCTCAACAATCTATTTCTCTCTTATTTCTCAAAGGGAATACAATGAGAATGGCTCCATGGTGTTTGTCATACATACCAACACTGGAGCAGTGTGCTGTACTGAACATCACATTAGAACCAGGGGGGCAGTCAGACAGATATTTTGTGAAGCCTATAAGGAAATCGCGATTCATATAATGGCCTGTTGTGGCGCTGTCATTGGACCCAGAAAAACCCATAGCCCCATAGAAGTCCATGTATTTGGGCCCAACTGTATTACCTTAATAAACATGGTCATGAATACTTTCTGCTTCCAGTCACTAGTTTTAAGTCTCATGGAAAATTATGGTCCCATTAATTAAAAAAATGACCATAAAGTCGCGTATGTTCTGAGGGGCGTGGCTACCGTTACAGTCTATGATCGGGATTCCCCTCCCACTCGAGTCAAAATAAAAGCTAACGGAGAAGAAGGGGGGAAGTCCCGCCTCGTGTCTGGGCCAGCCAATGGCCAGCTGGGCCAAAACGGAGCCAGCCAATGGCCAGCTGGGCCAAAACGGATCTAGAAATATGGCGATTTACATCAGGAATTACCATAGAATAACAGGCTTCATTTCACGTCCATGTTAGACCCGGGGAACGCTTTGTCCATATTTTTTACAGTCTATGATTAGAACCAACCATCTCCCTGATTGCTTTAATTTTTAATTTTACAACTATAACAGCTAGTATTTGAGGCAAACATGGTTGTTGAAGGTATTTCCATACACTACATCGTGAATTCATAGGTCAATACAAAATGTAGGTATTGATGTGAAATCATTTGAGAACAACCAGACTTTAGGACCACCATAACCTTAATTCTTTTCCATCTTTAGAAATTAGAAAGTGCATCATTACAGCTTTTATTAGCTCAAACTGACTAAATAAGTGTGTTACTGCAGCAGCACTTCAGGTGGCACTGCTAAATGTCATGTGATGTGCAGATACTTGTCATATGTATGTCTTTTGAAAACCTGAAAGTGCTGTGTTACCATAGTAAGTTTAGGGATAAACATAGCCTGACCTAAGCAGAGACATTTCTGGCCTAGATGGGAGGGCCGCGGCTCAGAAAAACGCGCACCCTGATTGGATCTCATCGATCTGTCCGTCACCCCCGGCCCCTCCTCTCCCCCTAGTGCAGCGCTACGTCACATCATTTAGAGCGACGCCTACGCGGAAGGGTTGACTCCCACTTTTAGACTGGTTCAGCCCACGGCTTTTTCCAGGCTTTCATCTTTCGCGTAGACGAAATGAAAGCCTGGGTATCGAGGCTAGGATAAACATAACATTTGAATCTTCCAAAGCAAAGATATTGCTGCTGTTAAAAGGTGAAGATTGGGCCCAGGCCGTAGCGTAACGGTCTGGGCACCGGACTGGTAATCCAGTCGCAGTGTGCCGCGGGTTCGACTCCCGGACCCGACACGGCCTTTACTGCATGTCATCCCCCCATCTCTCTCCCGTTTCCTGTCAGCCTACTGTCTGTCCCTTAAAAAATCAATAAAAGGCGTAAGCCGCAAAAAATATCTTAAAAAAAAAAAAAAGGTGAAGATTGCAAGGCTTCTAGACACTCTTACAACACCATCTGCAAGGTTGAAATATATCCAGGTCTTTTGCGGGGTTAAGGATAACTAACAGGTTATATAATAATCAGACAGATGCTCGTTCATAGCCAACTCTGTGCTGGACAACTTCTTAACCCTTGCCCTGCCAGTCCCAATTTTTTTGTTTGGGTAACAAATTGGCATATTTTTAATTCATCGTTTTAACATACAAGAAAGATCTGGTGGATTGAAGAGATGTTTTTTTTCCATTCATTCATTGCAAATGTATTCTCTCGATTCGCCACCAGATGGCGGGAAAGCATCATTATGCTGATATTGGCTAAAATAGACGGATCTTCCTAAGTCACTTCCGGTTGAACGATCAACAACATCCTGTACTATTTTGACCCTAGTCAATAGCTTGGCTGGTCCGGATTGCTAAGCTAATGCTATATTTTTCATAACTAAGTCAAATTATCCTCAAATCAACCCCAAAAGATTGCAAAATATCACATTTTTTACAGCGACGCACATAGAGACGGCGCGCGTGCACGATAGCGCACGATCACGCGGATTTCGGCCGTTTTTTGGTAAATTACATCCAACATTAGTGATATTAGCGAAAAAATATTAATTCTTGCTCTTTTGACCCCGCGATAACTGATATTGATTGTCATTCCGTTTTTTTCCGTTAACGGGAGGTTTAGATTTTTCGATTAATTCTGTTTTTTCCGTGAATTGTAGGCCAAGGGTTAATGGTCAATTTCCACAATTTTCCTTTTGGGGACATGTTTCCACAGCTTTCACTGTAATAATATCCAGACACTATTTTCAGAATATTGTACACAGTTCACAACCTGAAAAATATCCTGTGTGTTTTGTGATCATTGTACTTTTCTTTTTTTTTTGTAAGTAATTCACACAACTTCCAATGAGTGGTGAACATATGTAATGTCATTGCCATTTACCATTTCACAGAAATTGTGGCAGAAAAGGTCTCAACCCAACTGGGCTTGAACACCTAGTAATGTTTTGCTACTCGGAGAATTGACTCAAGGGCATCAGGGTATAGACTGAATGGATGGTTCTGTATTCATGGCAACTGTTCAATGCATATACAGTACATACACACACATCACTGTCCATTGTGAATCACCATTGTTCCCCAAAAGCCTGAAAAACGTAATGGCAGTAAAAAGCATCCTGGTGTTCAACAGGTTTGAACTTTGAGCCCAGTAGTGGATGCGACTCACAAATGAGACGGCAAAGAGAGCTTGTTTGGACGGATAGAAATTCCTCTAGAAAAAACACCATACATACACAAGCTAAGATTGAACTCACAATATGCAGCATGTTACAGTACGGCTGTACAGTGTATCGTATCATAGTGCCATTATTACACAAGCTAAGATTGAACTCACATTATGCAGCATGTTTGTTTGTTTTGTTTTTGTTTTGTTTAGTTTTAGTCCCAGAGACAGTATGAAAAGTATGGAGTTCATCACAGGTAGCGTACAAAGAAAAACATATATAATATATGTTATATGTACATAAATAATGCAGGTTGGCATAGATATAGTTTGGCCTAACACACACCAAATTGCACACAAGGTAGAGACACAAAGTATTTGTACAGTATTTAGTATTTTTCGTGTGTGTGTGTGTGTGTGTGTGTGTGTGTGTGTGTGTGTGTGTGTGTGTGTGTGTGTGTGTGTGTGTGTGTGTGTGTGTGTGTGTGTGTGTTCGTTTTTCAATGTATAGTCCACTGTGTTCTCGAAGCAGCACCGGGACCCATGAAGCCAAACCTCTGGTCCACTAGAGGAACATGACATCACTGGCGGTAAAAAGAGCACTTGGACAAACCAACACATGGCGTTCTTTGCATCGGACAGCAAAGCATGTACCAGAGACGTCTGCACAACCTGTTGGCTTGTGCAGTGTGTGTGTGTGTGTGTGTGTGTGTGTGTGTGTGTGTGTGTGTGTGTGTTGGTGTTGGTGATGAATCGCTTCACCAAAGCCGCCACACACCGCAAATAAAAACATTCTCTCTCCGCAGCGTTCTGCGCTTTTTTCTCCCCCCGGCCTCTCGTTAGGAATCGCCCTCCTCGCTGCCGTACATGTCTGCCAGTCTCCTGAAGCGAGGTCCCCACTCGCTCAGGTAGTTGTAGTTCTGGTCTCCTTCGGTCGTGGCCGACTCCAGCGAGCTGAGCGACTCGGCCACGGAGCCGCTGCCCTCGTAGGCGTACGTGGCCAGCGAGTCGTAGGGTGGCGCCGTGGGGTCGGCGTCGTTGTCCTGCAGTCTCTGGCGGACGAAACACCTCATGCCCCCGTTAGTGTTGCCGCCGCCGCCGCCACCGTCTGTGCGGCGTTGCAGGGGCAGCGTCGGCGGGTAGAAGGACACCTCGGGGATGATGTCCCGCCGCTGCTTGCTCTCCTCCACGGCCTCCGGGTTGCGCAGCGTGCCGATGTCGAACGCTTGCGTGTCCTTCTCGCCGCCGCCCTCGTCGTTGTAGCTGACCACGTTGTCCCGCACGTCCTCCTTGAGGAAGAGCTTCAGCGGGTCTTCCTTCCTCTGCCGCCGCAGGGCGGTGAACAGCGCCACGATCACTGCGGGGGGGGGAGGGGAGAGGAGAGAGGAAAGAAGCTTTATTCACTGTGCATGAGTTATACTTGTTAAAGTTTGCATTTTTCAATTGAGTGCTATAGCGCCAGCCTTTGGCGTAGTTTTTCATGACCCTATTATACCATATTGCCAAATCTCGTTTAAAAAACAAAATACACTGCACTCCATGCTTGGCCCCCTAATAATAATGATGATGATCTATGTTGTTCTGCTTTGATCTGGGTAATACGTTGCTGCAATTATTATAGCATAAGCTACATTTTAAGAGATTCAGGGCATTTTGGACCCTTCAGTTAATCGAGACACGTGGCAAAGTATTCCAAAAATGGCTCTGAGAACTTTGTTTCTTCTTTTTGAAACACCTTTCTTAGTTTCTTCCTATTAACTCTTTGTGCTTATCAGAACTTCTAGGATTTAGTGTCAATTTGAACTAGATTAGGAAAGGAACATCCACTATTAAACCCCCTGGAGGTCCCATGGACTAAATCCTACAGAACAGAGCAGGTGTTGACAAATATCTCTAGACTAGGTTTTGTTTCGTATCCGTGTCACATCCTAGCACATTTGTGCTTTATCCAGTTGCATACTTCTTTATACAACAAAGAGCGCTATTTTCAGCATCCAACCAAAATGTAAAACCAGGCATAACGACGCAATCGAGGCCCGTCAAAATACTTTTTTTTCCTGACACCCTCAGAAGGCCATTCAGTATTTAAGTCCGACGTCATTTTGTAGTGCTACGTTACGTCCGGGTCCAAGTGGCACCAGCTCCCGTCCGCATCCCATTGTAAATAGAATATCTAAACGCGTGAATCTTTTTAAATTGACGTTATTTTTCAGAAAGGAAGCCATAGAGGGTTAAAATGGGTCTTAATGCTTCCAACTCGAGTAGAATTATTAATGTTTTGTACAAGTGTCCATGACAACAAAAATATATGATGTGGAGACAATAAAGACTATTATTATCATTATTATTGAAGGTGGCAACAGTCCATTTGATCGGTAAAATATTTCGGGGGATATTTACAATGTGTGCAGGCTTGAGTATGTTGAATCTAGTTTGCATTATGAGGATTTAGTTGACACAATCAAATAAAATGGTGATAGTATTCCATGTGGGACAGACGGCCTGTCACAGCCAGATTTTGGAGAGCAGCGCAGCTTTGTTGTTGCGAGGAAAGCGGTAAAATGAGACTTTCGTAGTTGTTTTCGTCTCAGATTTAGTCCGACGGAGCATCACAGTATAACTCCATGGGGACACAAAAGCGACACAAAAGTAGGACCCGGAAGTATCTCAGGAGGGGGCGCTCACGTCACGGCTAAAATACTGAAGTATCTCAGGAGGGGGCGCTCACGTCACAGCTAAAATACTGAAGTATCTCAGGAGGGGGCGCTCACGTCACAGCTAAAATACTGAAGTATCTCAGGAGGGGGCGCTCACGTCACAGCTAAAATACTGAAGTATCTCAGGAGGGGGCGCTCACGTCACAGCTAAAATACTGAAGTATCTCAGGAGGGGGCGCTCACGTCACAGCTAAAATACTGAAGTATCTCAGGAGGGGGCGCTCACGTCACAGCTAAAATACTGAAGTATCTCAGGAGGGGGCGCTCACGTCACAGCTAAAATACTGAAGTATCTCAGGAGGGGGCGCTCACGTCACAGCTAAAATACTGAAGTATCTCAGGAGGGGGCGCTCACGTCACAGCTAAAATACTGAATAGTGGTGAACCAGCGATGACCGGCTTATCTTGACTCACTGAGCAGAATGATGGCGCAGAGCAAGATGGCCACCAGGGCTCCCGTGCTGAGGCCCGCCCGGCCCGCCAGCGCCTCGGCGTTGCACAGCTTCATGTTGCCCTCGCGGTCGCACGTGCACACGCGCACGGTCAGCGTGTTGGTGCTGCTCTGCGTGGGATACTCCCCGTCGGAGATCACCACCGGCACCAGGAAGACGCTCTTCTGCAGCGTGAGGTAGCTGCTCCTCCGCGTCAGGATCCCCGCCGTGTTGTCTGGGGTTATGGAGAGAGAAACCATGTAGCTTATAGCTATGCCAACCCATTCTGACCTGAGATCAGATTCATACGAGGTTTCCGCCGGACACACACTGGTCTGATTAACCCCATTCTGACCTGAGATCAGATTCTAAAAATATCAGTCGTTCTTCGATTTTTTTCAAAAATAGCAGACCTACAAGTTCGTATCGCGCCACTCAGTGGCGCGATATGAGCTTGTAGATCTGCTATTTTTCAATAGCTAAAGCATAACATGATGCTGACACCAAAATGGGTGCCCGGTCAGAATGGGTTAAGGTTTAGTGCTGAGTTCACACAGGCAGATGCAAAGATACAGTCTACCATTCATTTTGAATGGAAACCAGCCACATGAAGATACAAAGATGCATCCGACGTTTGTAGCTGCTGCTGCTGAAGCTACCAAAAAAGTTGTGCTGGTTTCAACTTCAGATATACAAAGCTACAAATACGCTGTGTAGCATTGCATCTTTTGCATCTGCCCATGTGAGCACCTGTGCCCATAAATAAATAGTTAAATACATCAAATAAATAAAAATAAAGGAGATGTGGTTGCGGAGAGTGACTTTAGTTTTGAAGACGAAAGGGAGAGACATGCATAGTGGGGGGTATCCAGAAGGTACAGGCAGAATTAGGCCTCACTCACACCTAAGACACACTTGTGTCCTGTGTCTTCTGTGTGTCATGGCCGCCTCAATGCATTTCCAATGGGAGTCACATGGTTTGAAGACACAACCTCGTTGCATGGGGGGGAGGGCAGAAGACAGCCATGCAACAAGGCTGTGTCATTAACAGATTCTATACATAGGACATCTGAGAACGTCATAAGGATCCCGAAATATTAGTACTATTGACGTGTGAGGACGTCCTAGCGACGTCCCAGCGACGCGGGGCGAGATAATAATATTCCGAATTTTTCCTATTTTTTTTTTTGGCATTTCGCTTTTCGCTTGCCGTATGCTAACGCTCAGTGCAACTATTAGCTTGTCATTGACTCCCATGTTAGCGCGGCGGAAAGAATGACTCGTATCTCCTAATCCAAGGCGCTCTCCGTGGTGATGAATGGATCGATATGCTGGCGCTTCATTTCTGCTCCTCATCCGTCTCTCCCGCAAAATATGAACGCTTTTTGGAGCGTAAAACAATATATTAAGATGATCGGGGATGTGAGGTCCCTTTGTAAAGTCAACTTTTTTAGGCAAGCGTTTCCTGTTTCATGGCTTTCAAAGTAAAAGCGATCAGACAACTCTGGCACTCTATAGCCTTTATTTTGAAGGCACTTCCTGTACTAAATGTGTTAAACCCTGTGACTCCCATTGGAAATGGCACACAGAAGACACAGGACACAAGTGTGTCTTAGGTGTCAGTGAGGCCTTAGCGTGGTAAAGCTTATGGGGTAAAACATGTAAACAGGACTTCTTCTGGGAATATAATAATAATAAATAAAATGAGCAAACCTTTGTTATCGCGCACAGAGAAGTTAGCCTTCCCAGAGGCCTCCTGTGCTAGGCTGAAGGAAAAGCGGTGGCCCCCGACGGGCTCATCAGGATCTGAGGCACTCACTGTCTGTATTATCTGAAAGGAAGAACACACAATGTTATGCAAATGGAAGATGGAAGTGGCCATTTGGACAATCAAGAGAATAATCTGTTCATTTTTCCATCAATAGTATCACTGGTGACCATGATGGCTACTGCCTCCTCTCCTCTCCTCTCCTCTCCTCTCCTCTCCTCTCCTCTCCTCTCCTCTCCTCTCCTCTCCTCTCCTCTCCTCTCCTCTCCCCTCCCCTCCTCTCCTCTCCTCTCCTCTCCTCTCGTGGCATCAAACCAACCTGGTTAGCCTTGGCGTTCTCACAGACAAACGTCTCGTAATTGGTGGCAAACGTTGGAGCGTTGTCGTTGACATCCAGCACTCTGATGTACGCTGGCACTCTGCTCGTCAGCCGTGGGTTGTCTGGTGGAGACACGGAGAGGAGATCTTTGGACACCGTGTACTCATTTACAGTAATTACAATCACTGATAAGGATGCACTTCATGTGGGAGTGAGAATCAAAAGCAAACTAGCTAAAATTAAGTCTTGGTGATTGATGTCCCTGTACTCACTAAACACAGAGCAATGATGCAAAGATTGTATAGAATCAAATCTTCTCTTTGTGTTCAACTCTGCTAATGTTGCAACTCTTTTTTTATGCATTAACCCATTCTGACCGGGCACCTATTTTGGTGTCAGCATCATGTTATGCTTTAGCTATTTAAAAATAGCAGATCTACAAGCTCATATCGCGCCACCGAGTGGCGCGATACGAGCTTGTAGGTCTGCTATTTTTGAAAAATCGAAGAACGACTGACATTTTTTAGAATCTGATCTCAGGTCAGAATGGGTTCATCAGACCAGTGTGTGTCCGGCGGAAACCTCGTATGAATCTGATCTCAGGTCAGAATGGGTTAAGGAAAATGGGACATCACAGAGAGAAACAAGTCTCGTGAATTAGGTCAGGGATTCCCTGCAACCACCAGCATGCAGATCGGTGCCGGTACCAGAAGGTAACCCTTTTTAGCAGCCAGTCATTGACTGCCTGTCAACATCTGCGTTTTGGTCAAAATACCAGCTTCTTCCTCCTCACGCCTTTGAAACTGTTAAAACACGCTAATGTCCCAGACTTAAACAGGTCACACATTTGATTTAATTTACTCTGCAATGCCATCTGGCATGTTGTGAGTGACGTGAAAGTCACATCCAGCTGTACTGTACATCTGCATGGATTCAGATTAAGTAGAGTGTACACGCATCGTGAATCGGCGGAGTATCTTACTCATCATTGTAGCAGGAAAATACTGTGCCTAAATCAGATTTTTTTTGTTGGTCAATGGCACAGATTTCTGGCTTTCTGCTGTCTCAAGATAGCAATAGCACCAACAATGCACCTCATTTTAACCCATTCTGAACGGGCACCCATTTTGGTGTCAGCATCATGTTATGCTTTATCTATTGAAAAATAGCAGATCTACAAGCTCATATCGCGCCACCGAGTGGCGCGATACGAGCTTGTAGGTCTGCTATTTTTGAAAAATCGAAGACACTTTTAGAATCTGAACTCAGGTCAGAATGGGTTAATAATGAAAGTGTCAGGATGTAATAGACATTTTTAGAATCTGATCTCAGGTCAGAATGGGTTAAGACAAACTGAATGTGGGGGACACAAATTGAGCACAAACTACATTTGCTACCAACACAACATGGACACTACTACGTACTACGCATGACAAACTGGTCAGAAATGTGCAATGATGACACTTGCGGTGCGCTTTTGCGCTAGGGTGTACGAGAGGACCCTGAGAGTGTAAAAATAGACCTAAATGGACCCGTAAGCAGGTTGGTGTGACGCCATGAGAGAGGAGGAGGACTGCAAGGCAACGGTTACGTTGGCCAACTTTGATTCATTGAGAACACCAGAATTATTACAGCTTCCCTTTCTTTGTTTCAGAATGCATGTTATACCAGACACGGGGTCTGGCCCCTGTAATGGTCCAGCTGAGTCCATTTCTTACACTCTCAGAGTTAAATTAACACTGAGGATTGACGGTATATGTTACTGAATTCGGTGGCAATGATGGAGATGTTGTGCCAGGCGTTCTCCTCCCTGTCCAGGTCCTTGAGGAGGAACACTGACCCATTTCCTGAATGGACGTTGAACAGCCGGTCCATGTCTGTGTTCCGATCAATGGAGTACCTGCAGAACGCACGCACGCACACACACACACACACACACACACACACACACGCACGCACGCACGCACGCACGCACGCACGCACGCACGCACACACACACACACGTTGCACTGTGCCGTTTTGACGAGACAAAGACACAAGCAGAGTGGATACAACAGGTGCAACAGGGCTGTTGACATTATATCACGTGCCGTCACATGTTCATTCAATGCTGGGTTACACACACACACACACACACTGCACAAGCCAACAGCTTATCCCATTCTGACCTGAGATCAGATTCATATGAGTTTTCCGCTGGACACACACTGGTCTGATCAACCCATTCTGACCTGAGATCAGATTCTAAAAATGTCAGTTGATTTTTCAAAAAATAGCAGACCTACAAGCTCGTATCGCGCCACTCGGTGGCGCGATACGAGCTTGTAGATCTGCTATTTTTCAATAGCTAAAGCATAACATGACACCAAAATGGGTGCCCGTTCAGAATGGGTTATCCAGCGGTGTTGTTTTGGCCCTGCTACCCGGACTAGCGCGATACATCACTGTGATTAATGGAGTATACATATATGAGGAGGGGCAGCGTGAGAGGAAGTAGACCCCCCGAGGGGGAGCACGTGAACCAGCTAGGGCTCTCTGTCTGGAAGGCACCGCGCACCACCACCGCACCACTCGTCTCCTCCTCTTTGTTTCTCCTTCCTCATCTTCCCCACATCTCCTCTCCTAATTCTCTCCCTATATCGGTAGAAAGGGAGTCTACCAACGCGCCTCAAGCCTGAAACGGCTGATCCGGTGCTTCACAGGTGCAGGGACATCAAAGTTGCATAAGGAGAAGAGACTGGAGCAGCACGGACATTTAGAGCCTTTTATTTAGGTGCTCAGTATACAAAACGACTAACGTTTCGACCTTGCGGTCTTCATCAGAGTATATATATATATCGCTTTGGCTGTGCAATACCTTTTAGTCCTTTTTTAGTGCTGTTATCTAAACCAGTGGTTTTCAACTTTTTTCATATCAAGTCCCGTTAGGTATTCAACATTTCAGCCACAGACCACCATTTCACGAGGTTTAGCCTCTCAGACCCAAAACGTAGAATATCTACGATACGATTTTGTCCACAATTCCATGCTGCACTGATGTCGGTAGACACACTGGTATTAAGGGAAAACTCTTCTTCAGGAATGAAGAAGATCCCAGTGATCGAAACGTTGAATTAACCCATTCTGACGGGGCACCCATTTTGGTGTCAGCATCATGTTATGCTTTAGCTATTTAAAAATAGCAGATCTACAAGCTCATATCGCGCCACCGAGTGGCGCGATACGAGCTTGTAGGTCTGCTATTTTTGAAAAATCGAAGAACGACTGACATTTTTTAGAATCTGATCTCAGGTCAGAATGGGTTCATCAGACCAGTGTGTGTCCGGCGGAAACCTCGTATGAATCTGATCTCAGGTCAGAATGGGTTAAGGAAAATGGGACATCACAGAGAGAAACAAGTCTCGTGAATTAGGTCAGGGATTCCCTGCAACCACCAGCATGCAGATCGGTGCCGGTACCAGAAGGTAACCCTTTTTAGCAGCCAGTCATTGACTGCCTGTCAACATCTGCGTTTTGGTCAAAATACCAGCTTCTTCCTCCTCACGCCTTTGAAACTGTTAAAACACGCTAATGTCCCAGACTTAAACAGGTCACACATTTGATTTAATTTACTCTGCAATGCCATCTGGCATGTTGTGAGTGACGTGAAAGTCACATCCAGCTGTACTGTACATCTGCATGGATTCAGATTAAGTAGAGTGTACACGCATCGTGAATCGGCGGAGTATCTTACTCATCATTGTAGCAGGAAAATACTGTGCCTAAATCAGATTTTTTTTGTTGGTCAATGGCACAGATTTCTGGCTTTCTGCTGTCTCAAGATAGCAATAGCACCAACAATGCACCTCATTTTAACCCATTCTGAACGGGCACCCATTTTGGTGTCAGCATCATGTTATGCTTTATCTATTGAAAAATAGCAGATCTACAAGCTCATATCGCGCCACCGAGTGGCGCGATACGAGCTTGTAGGTCTGCTATTTTTGAAAAATCGAAGACACTTTTAGAATCTGAACTCAGGTCAGAATGGGTTAATAATGAAAGTGTCAGGATGTAATAGACATTTTTAGAATCTGATCTCAGGTCAGAATGGGTTAAGACAAACTGAATGTGGGGGACACAAATTGAGCACAAACTACATTTGCTACCAACACAACATGGACACTACTACGTACTACGCATGACAAACTGGTCAGAAATGTGCAATGATGACACTTGCGGTGCGCTTTTGCGCTAGGGTGTACGAGAGGACCCTGAGAGTGTAAAAATAGACCTAAATGGACCCGTAAGCAGGTTGGTGTGACGCCATGAGAGAGGAGGAGGACTGCAAGGCAACGGTTACGTTGGCCAACTTTGATTCATTGAGAACACCAGAATTATTACAGCTTCCCTTTCTTTGTTTCAGAATGCATGTTATACCAGACACGGGGTCTGGCCCCTGTAATGGTCCAGCTGAGTCCATTTCTTACACTCTCAGAGTTAAATTAACACTGAGGATTGACGGTATATGTTACTGAATTCGGTGGCAATGATGGAGATGTTGTGCCAGGCGTTCTCCTCCCTGTCCAGGTCCTTGAGGAGGAACACTGACCCATTTCCTGAATGGACGTTGAACAGCCGGTCCATGTCTGTGTTCCGATCAATGGAGTACCTGCAGAACGCACGCACGCACACACACACACACACACACACACACACACACGCACGCACGCACGCACGCACGCACGCACGCACGCACGCACACACACACACACGTTGCACTGTGCCGTTTTGACGAGACAAAGACACAAGCAGAGTGGATACAACAGGTGCAACAGGGCTGTTGACATTATATCACGTGCCGTCACATGTTCATTCAATGCTGGGTTACACACACACACACACACACTGCACAAGCCAACAGCTTATCCCATTCTGACCTGAGATCAGATTCATATGAGTTTTCCGCTGGACACACACTGGTCTGATCAACCCATTCTGACCTGAGATCAGATTCTAAAAATGTCAGTTGATTTTTCAAAAAATAGCAGACCTACAAGCTCGTATCGCGCCACTCGGTGGCGCGATACGAGCTTGTAGATCTGCTATTTTTCAATAGCTAAAGCATAACATGACACCAAAATGGGTGCCCGTTCAGAATGGGTTATCCAGCGGTGTTGTTTTGGCCCTGCTACCCGGACTAGCGCGATACATCACTGTGATTAATGGAGTATACATATATGAGGAGGGGCAGCGTGAGAGGAAGTAGACCCCCCGAGGGGGAGCACGTGAACCAGCTAGGGCTCTCTGTCTGGAAGGCACCGCGCACCACCACCGCACCACTCGTCTCCTCCTCTTTGTTTCTCCTTCCTCATCTTCCCCACATCTCCTCTCCTAATTCTCTCCCTATATCGGTAGAAAGGGAGTCTACCAACGCGCCTCAAGCCTGAAACGGCTGATCCGGTGCTTCACAGGTGCAGGGACATCAAAGTTGCATAAGGAGAAGAGACTGGAGCAGCACGGACATTTAGAGCCTTTTATTTAGGTGCTCAGTATACAAAACGACTAACGTTTCGACCTTGCGGTCTTCATCAGAGTATATATATATATCGCTTTGGCTGTGCAATACCTTTTAGTCCTTTTTTAGTGCTGTTATCTAAACCAGTGGTTTTCAACTTTTTTCATATCAAGTCCCGTTAGGTATTCAACATTTCAGCCACAGACCACCATTTCACGAGGTTTAGCCTCTCAGACCCAAAACGTAGAATATCTACGATACGATTTTGTCCACAATTCCATGCTGCACTGATGTCGGTAGACACACTGGTATTAAGGGAAAACTCTTCTTCAGGAATGAAGAAGATCCCAGTGATCGAAACGTTGAATTAACCCATTCTGACCGGGCACCCATTTTGGTGTCAGCATCATGTTATGCTTTAGCTATTTAAAAATAGCAGATCTACAAGCTCATATCGCGCCACCGAGTGGCGCGATACGAGCTTGTAGGTCTGCTATTTTTGAAAAAAATCGAAGAACAACTGACATTTTTAGAATCTGATCTCAGGTCAGAATGGGTTAATAAACCAGTGGAGCTGAGTTTTCCCATAGCAGTGTTGCAGACTCTATTTCTTTCTCCTGTACTGCCATTTTGTCCAGCACCTGGGCCAGAGTGGATGTGCATGCCCTATGACCTTTGCATTGATGTCGGTACCATAGGAGAGATAACAGGCAGACGGTCAAAATAACAATTCTTCTACACTCACTATTGTGTAGACTTCTTGTCAATTAAGTAATACAGATGTTTTGTTTTGTGGCTTTCGCCTTTATTGGAGGGACAGACAGTAAGTAGGCTGACAGGAAATGGGGAGAGAGATGGGGGGGGGGGGTGACATGCAGTAAAGGCTGTCGGGATCGGGAGTCGAACCCGCGGCACACTGCCAGACTGGATTACCAGCCAAGGTGCCTGGACCGCTGAGCCACGGCCCAGGCCTGTAATAATATACAGTAGATGTTTAACAATAATTTAACTCTTGAGAAAATTAAACCAAATGGATCCATAAAGGGATCATTTAGCTGGGGACCACCTGGAACCCCCTCAAGGACCACTGGTGGTCCCCGGACCACTGGTTGAAAACCACTGATCTGAACATACAACATGCCTGGTCCTGGTCCTCACCTAGCCTGAGCTAACGTGTTAGGTTTCTGGTCTAGAGGGGCGGGTAGCGGCTCAGATTTGCGCACGCCCTGATTGGATCTCATCGATCTGTCCGTCACCCCCGGCCCCTCCTCTCCCCCCTAGTGCAGCGCTACGTCACATCATTTGGAGCGACGCCCACCCGGAAGGGTTGACTCCCACTTTTTGACCAGAGCGGCCAATGCGTTCCTCCAGGCTTTACATTTTTGCACCAACAAAAATGAAAGCCTGGTACCGAGGCTACCCCTCACCTAACCCTGACACCTCGCCAATGCCTCCTCTCTGACACTGATTGCAATTAACAGTCGCCACAGTGCTCCCTAATTGCTTTCCTAATAATATAATAGTAATTTAGCCAGCTGGACTAACACCTCTCATCTCATCTCCCCACCCCGTCCTCTCCTCTCCTGTTCCCATGCCTCGTCTCCTCTCCTCTCCTGTTCCCATGCCTCGTCTCCTCGTCTCCTCTCCTCCCCCCCCCCCCCCCCACCACACTGCTGCTCTCAGCAGGGAGGTGGTCTTGTTGTGAGGACGGTCGGTAGGAGGTCCTGTCAGTGGGGTTTAGGGGCAAAAGGTCGGTAATCAATGGGTGGTACCGCAGGTGCTATACCTAACCGGCAGGGACACAGTGTCCTAGAGAGAGGGGGGGAGGGTGTGTGTGTGTGTGTGTGTGTGTGTGTGTGTGTGTGTGTGTGTGTGTGTGTGTGTGCGTGTGCGTGTGCGTGTGTGTGTGCGTGTGCGTGCTCGTGTGGGCACCTGGATAGACTGCAGAGTCAGAACCCACTGCCTGAAAACCCACCATCCCTGCTGTCTGGCTCTGTACTCTGTACCACAACTTTGACTCTGTAGAATCTGTGCACGCACGCACGCACACGCACACGCACACGCACACGCACACAACCATAGCCTCTGTCAAGACATATTGTCTTATCTACTCTTGTTTGGATCTCGCTGTGGTGACAACTATACTATAGTGACTGTGGCAAACATTGAAGGGAAACAAACCAAGGGCCTTTCTCATTTCTCACTTTGTACATCCTCAATAGACTCATGGTCTCCTGGAGGTGGCATACCCGTTTGGGGTTCTGTTTCCCATGGTTTCGCTTGATTGGTGCAGCCAAGCGAAACTATGGGAAAGTGAACCGGGAACCTGACTGAATGCTTCTCTGTGGCCCCGTCTCTCTCTCTCTCTCTCTCTCTCTCTCTCTCTCTCTCTCCCCCCCCCCCACACTTCTGGGTTTCAGAAATTACGTCATGTGGCAGCCAAGTCTATGGAAAAAACAGCAGCCCCCCCGAAAAACAAAGACATTTGCTGCTATACCGTATGTGCTGTGTGGGTTTTGCAGAGTGCTTGAATTAGATGCAGGATGAACACTTTTCCCTACCCCTCGGGGTTGTTTCCCACGCCTACCTGACGGGGCTGCGGTTGCTGTCCGGGTCGGAGGCGCCGACCGACCCGATGGGCGTGTTGGCCGCGGCGTCCTCCTTGACCTCCATGACGTAGCTGCTGCGCTGGAAGGCGGGCGGCTCGTCCACGTCCTCCACCAGCACCTTGACGCTGGCCTCGTCCCTGAAGAGAACCGCGGAGAGGAAGCGAGGGTCCAGGTGAAGGTTCTCCACCTGGACACGCACCGTGTACTGCTTCTTCTTCTCAAAGTCCAGAGGCTGAGGGAGCACACGGGGCACAGTGGTCTAAGTACAGTACAGTACAGTACAGTACAGTACAGTATGGGGCACAGTGGTGATTACGTTGACTAAACACTACGACGAAAACACTTCGACTAACTTTTTTCACTGATGAAAAATGAATAGAAAACAAAGCTATGACGACTAAAACTAAGACAAAATATTATTAAGGTAATACAGTCTAGGTGAAGTTGGGCCCAAATACATGGACCTCTATGGAGATATGGGGGTTTTTTTGGGCCCAATGACAGCGCCACAACAGGCCATTATATGAACTTGAGGAAGTCCCGATTTCCTTAGTGGCTTCACAAAATATCTATCTGACTGCCCCCCCCCCCTGGTTGCACTTTGAAAATAGCTGATCTACAAGCTCATATTCTGAGTACAGCGTAAAATCTGGCATTTGAAAACTTGTGGATCGGGGCATTCTGCATGCTGCGTACTTTTGTACTTTCACTCAAGTACATTTTGAATTCCGGATTTTTATACTTACAACAGGGATACTTTCTACATGGTGGAATTGATACTTTTACTTGTGGGTATATTTTTGCACCTCTGCACACACACAGTACGCCACAGTAGATACGGATGAGAATGTGTGTGTAAATGTTTGCACAGTGAGCAGTACAGAACCAGCCCTCCAACCCCGTCGGGTCGTAGGGTCCGTTCTAGTACCACAAGTGTCTTGAATTTCTAACAAGGACCATCGGGTGATGTTGTGTAGCTAACCTCACGCTTTGGGTATAGCAGAAACAGAATTAGTTCTGCAGACCAGTGTTGGGCAACAAGTTACTCCGGAGGAGTATAATATCTTATTACAGATACTTACAGTTACTTATTTATTACTCATTTAACCCATTCTGACCGGGCACCCATTTTGGTGTTGGCATCATGTTATGCTTTAGCTATTGAAAAATAGCAGATCTACAAGCTCATATCGCGCCACCGAGTGGCGCGATACGAGCTTGTAGGTCTGCTATTTTTGAAAAATCGAAGAGCGACTGACATTTTTTAGAATCTGATCTCAGGTCAGAATGGGTTCATCAGACCAGTGTGTGTCCGGCGGAAACCTCGTATGAATCTGATCTCAGGTCAGAATGGGTTAAAATTGGATTACTTATTGACGGTCAGGGCGTCTTACTGGTATTATATAACGACTATCTTTTTAACATTTTGTTCTCAGTTGATCACAGTAAGCATTTTTCACTGGAGGCACACAGTGGGTGGAGACAGATGCAGGGTTGACCACTGACAGGATGCCATCGATAACAACTTACTATGAACCATCGATTTGTGTGCCTGTCTTGTGTTAACCCATTCTGAACGGGCACCCATTTTGGTGTCAGCATCATGTTATGCTTTAGCTATTGAAAAATAGCAGATCTACAAGCTCATATCGCGCCACCGAGTGGCGCGATACGAGCTTGTAGGTCTGCTATTTTTGAAAAAATCGAAGAGCGACTGACATTTCTAGAATCCGATCTCAGGTCAGAATGGGTTATAATCCCATCCCATATATATATATAGATATAGATATTCCACTGTTACTTTCTTAGTTTACGCATGTTTCATGATAAATACTTTTATGTGATGTATTCCCATGCTTTTGTTCTTGCTTAAATGTAAGTCGCTCTGGATTAAGAGCGTCTGCTAAATGCCTAAATTGTAAATTGTAATCAGACCAGTGTGTGTCCAGTGGAAACCTCATATGAATCTGATCTCAGGTCAGAATGTGTTAATGCCGACGGACTGCGTGATGTCTAAAGTGGAATAATGTTGCCTAGAAAGTGTCAGGATGGGGTCTGTCCGTGACAAGCCCATTTATGTAGGAAGTCCAAAACAGAGGCACATGCTCACTACCCACCCTCTGTTCTCAGCCCCGCTCCCTCCACTCGACCACAGAACCTACCGCAGCTACAAGAGGCAATTACTTCTACTCAGTGAAGGCTTGATGGGTGGCGATCGATTGAGAGCCTGTGGCGTACGTGAGCGCTTGATGAAGCAACTGTCAGATACTGTTGAATACATCAAACGCGCCGCGCCACAGTGCACACACTGCTGGGTGGATGCTGTGGATCCATACTGGCCATCAGTACCTCTGAGGGTCTATGGTGGGCGTGGAGGGAAGAATGAGGGGAAGAACCGCCCGAGGCTTTTACAACTGTCAACTTTGGCCTGCATTTGAATGTTGTTCCCAGAGGGTCAAAACTAAAGTTACATTCAGGTGATGTGTGTCAATCATTTTACTTACAGTCCAATGCAGTTCACTCTTTCCACTGGATTGCTGACTATTATGGAACGCTTACATGCAGCGGTGGTCGGTCAGTATATTTACTGTATACGCCCGTAGTTCTTGTACAATCTCACAACAATCTATTGCTTAACCCATTCAGCATCATGTTATGCTTTAGCTATTGAAAAATAGCAGATCTACAAGCTCATATCGCGCCACCGAGTGGCGCGATACGAGCTTGTAGGTCTGCTATTTTTGAAAAATCAAAGAACGACTGACATTTTTTAGAATCTGATCTCAGGTCAGAATGGGTTAATCAGACCAGTGTGTGTCCAGTGGAAACCTCGTATGAATCTGATCTCAGGTCAGAATGGGTTAATAATATTATTGACAAATAATGACATGCCCAAAATCGGGATTCCTGGTTGAAAGTGGATAAAAGCCAGTTTTGGTGTTGTTGGGATAGGCCTACCTCCAAAGTAAATAGACAAGACATGTTGGGCCTCACCAAGGTACATAACTTCCACTGCATAAGGAGAAGAGACGGACATTTAGAGCCTTTTATTAGGTGCTAAAGTATACAAAGAGAAAGACTAACGTTTCAGCCTTGTGGTCTTCAGTCTCTTCTCCTTATGCAACTCATGTCCTTATTGTACCTGTGAAGCACCGGATCAGCCGTTTCAGGCTTGAGGCGCGTTGGTAGACTCCCTTTGTTCTTCTACATAACTTCCACATTTTATTACCCCAGACTGTATCATCAGTGCTGGAAAGTAAACTAAGTGCATTTACTACTACTGTAATTTGGTGGGATTTGTACTTTACTTGAGTATTTCCGCAATGCTCTTACTTCTACTCCACTACATCTCAGACCCAAATATTGTACTTTTACTCCATTACGGTTGATTTGAAAATGTTAGTTACTTTGTAGATTTTGATTAATATTACAAAACATGCATTAACAAATTCAGCCCATACACTTCAGCCATTTGAAAAATAGCAGATCTACCGGCTATTTTCAAGAGTTTTATACATTTGAAATGGGACATTATGCATAATACTGCATGCAGAATATAGATCTATCTATCTAGTATATATCTATTAAAGCACCGAAAAATGACTGTCACTCTGTCTGTCTGTAACCTATACCTTCCTTATATTAACCTGACTCTGGCGGACATCATTTGCTGTTCATATATTCAGAACGGGTAAGGACTAGTTTCTATAATGCAGTATTGATACCACTTCTTCCACCACTGTGTATCACCACAGGTTGGTTGCTTATCCCATTCTGACCTGAGATCAGATTCATACGAGGTTCCCGCCGGACACACACTGGTCTGATTAACCCATTCTGACCTGAGATCAGATTCTAAAAATGTCAGTCGCTCTTCGATTTTTCAAAAATAGCAGACCTACAAGCTCGTATCGCGCCACTCGGTGGCGCGATATGAGCTTGTAGATCTGCTATTTTTCAATAGCTAAAGCATAACATGATGCCAACACCAAAATGGGTGCCCGGTCAGAATGGGTTATGGTGGCCTTCCCCAAACCCAGCTACAGCGCTCTGACCTTCCTCAGCGTGATGACACCCTCCTGGGTGCTCTTATTGGTGTGAATGTCCAACACCGCGGGGCCCTCGCTGCCCAGGATCTTGTACTCCATCTCTGCGTTCTGGCCAATGTCCGCGTCCACGGCTCGGATGACTCCCACCACGGAGCCCACCTCTGCTGACTCCGGGACTCTGAACTCATGCATGGCTGGAATATGAGAGAGAGAGAGAGAGAGAGAGAGAGAGAGAGAGAGTCAGAGAGAGAGAGAGAGAGAGTCAGAGAGAGTGTAGCAAAAGCGTAAACTGGGCAGTAGAAGACCTCAATATATTTAACCTCTGGAAAAACGCTGAGAAAACGCTTTTCATTTTGTTTGATAGGTTCCATTAACTTGAACAATGCCCGTCTCCAGGCAGTCAGAAGGTGTGAACTTCACTGCTTGGCGGAGAAAGGGTGAGAATTTTTCCGTTTGGCGGAAACGTAGAGAAAATGAACAGCCATAAATGGTATGTGTATACGTAGATAAAATGTCATATTTAGAAAATGTTTCAGATGAAAAACAAAACAGAGATGATACAAAAATATGTGGCATGAATTTTCAGGCAATTTCTTCTTCTTCTTCGATTTAATATTTTTTATGCTAGATGATTTCCAGTTTTTCCCGCACAGTGATATAAATTGATGGCTGCCTGTCGGGCTGGAGCGTCCTCTCCTGTATCTCGCATGCTTACATAACCCATTCTGACCTGAGATCAGATTCATACAAGGTTTCCGCCGGACACACACACTGGTCTGATGAACCCATTCTGACCTGAGATCAGATTCTAAAAATGTCAGTCGCTCTTCGATTTTTCAAAAATAGCAGACCTACAAGCTCGTATCGCGCCACTCGGTGGCGCGATATGAGCTTGTAGATCTGCTATTTTTCAATAGCTAAAGCATAACATGATGCCAACACCAAAATGGGTGCCCGGTCAGAATGGGATAAATAGCCTCTTGGCATGTTGGAGGAGCGGCGATGGATGATACACACACAGCCCGTGGAGACAACCAAACACTGACACGCTAACAAAACACGCTGACAGTGTTTTGGCAAAGCTTGAGTCGGCAGTTCTTTCTTGGTAACAGGTGCACGCACACGCACAGAGACTGCATAACATAGACATACACAAAGCACTCTTGTGTGCGCGAGTGAGTCCAGTGTGCACATAATACTAACACACACACACCATAGCTTTCCTCAACCCAGAAAGTATTGGCTGGAGAGAGGAGAGGAGGCCGGGACTCAGGAGAGGCATCACTCCGGCAGACAATGATATCTCTCTCTGACACCCCGCCTCCTCTGGGTGTGCCCTTAACCCATTCTGACCGCCGGGCACCCATTTTGGTGTCGGCATCATGTTGTGCTTTAGCTATTGAAAAATAGCAGATCTACAAGCTCATATCGCGCCACCGAGTGGCGCGATACGAGCTTGTAGGTCTGCTATTTTTTGAAAAATCGAACGACTGACATTTTTTAGAATCTGATCTCAGGTCAGAATGGGTCAATCAGACCAGTGTGTGTCCAGTGGAAAACTCGTATGAATCTGATCTCAGGTCAGAATGGGTTAAAATACCCGTGCATTCTCTCTCTCACTTTCCCCTGTCTTCAAGCGACACCCCTCTGTCACACATCCCCCTATCCCACCCCTCTGTCACACATCCCCCTATCCCACCACCCCTCTGTCACACATCCCCCTATCCCACCCCTCTGTCACACATCCCCCTATCCCACCACCCCTCTGTCACACATCCCCCTATCCCACCACCCCTCTGTCACACATCCCCCTATCCCACCACCCCTCTGTCACACATCCCCCTATCCCACCCCTCTGTCACACATCCCCCTATCCCACCCCTCTGTCACACATCCCCCTATCCCACCACCCCTCTGTCACACATCCCCCTATCCCACCACCCCTCTGTCACACATCCCCCTATCCCACCACCCCTCTGTCACACATCCCCCTATCCCACCCCTCTGTCACACATCCCCCTATCCCACCCCTCTGTCACACATCCCCCTATCCCACCACCCCTCTGTCACACATCCCCCTATCCTACCCCTCTGTCACACATCCCCCTATCCCACCCCTCTGTCACACATCCCCCTATCCCACCCCTCTGTCACACATCCCCCTATCCCACCCCTCTGTCACACATCCCCCTATCCCACCCCTCTGTCACACATCCCCCTATCCCACCACCCCTCTGTCACACATCCCCCTATCCCACCCCTCTGTCACACATCCCCCTATCCCACCCCTCTGTCACACATCCCCCTATCCCACCCCTCTGTCACACATCCCCCTATCCCACCCCTCTGTCACACATCCCCCTATCCCACCACCCCTCTGTCACACATCCCCCTACCCCACCCCTCTGTCACACATCCCCCTATCCCACCCCTCTGTCACACATCCCCCTATCCCACCCCTCTGTCACACATCCCCCTATCCCTCTGTCACACATCCCCCTATCCCACCACCCCTCTGTCACACATCCCCCTATCCCACCCCTCTGTCACACATCCCCCTATCCCACCCCTCTGTCACACATCCCCCTATCCCACCACCCCTCTGTCACACATCCCCCTATCCCACCCCTCTGTCACACATCCCCCTATCCCACCCCTCTGTCACACATCCCCCTATCCCACCACCCCTCTGTCACACATCCCCCTATCCTACCCCTCTGTCACACATCCCCCTATCCTACCCCTCTGTCACACATCCCCCTATCCTACCCCTCTGTCACACATCCCCCTATCCCACCCCTCTGTCACACATCCCCCTATCCCACCACCCCTCTGTCACACATCCCCCTATCCCACCCCTCTGTCACACATCCCCCTATCCCACCACCCCTCTGTCACACATCCCCCTATCCCACCCCTCTGTCACACATCCCCCTATCCTATCCCATGTATTTCGCTCTCCGTCACAGGCAGGCTTCTGCCACACGCTTGCCTCCTGTATCTATCTTTTCTTCTTATGCATGAACCAGTCACCCCCTGCCCCTCCCACCGACACTGCCTCTCCCCCCATCCATCCACCATGTCACTGTTGTATCCCTTTCTTCTCCCCCTTTATCTGTCGTGCATTCTCTCTCTCTCTCTCTCTCTCTCTCTCCCTCTCCCCCCTTGTCCATGGGTGGTGGAAGGCTGGGATAACAGTGTTTGTATCCCTGCTGTGGGGAGAGATTAATGGGGAACAGACAGTGTTTGGTCGTGTGTTTATTATTTTTTCTTTTGCAACAGATTTTTTGTTTGTTTTTGTCCATTTCCCTACACACTACCACACATGCACGCATACACACAAACACATATTATATACATGTTTACATATACAGTACAGCACACATGTACTGTGTGCAGTGAGGTGCACATGTGATCAAGTGGCCGGCCTAGTGGTTAAGTAGTCATTTAAAAATGTTCAAATAATTGTATAGTGGAGGAAAAGTACAATATTTGCCTCTAAGATGTAGTGTAGTGAAAGTAAAAGTATTGGAAATTGGAAATACTCAACTCAAGTATCGATACATCAAAATTGTACTTAAGTAAATCAGCGAGGGCTCCAGAAAAGTGTGACTGGGGGTGCTATGGGGGGGGCTGGCTATTTAGAGGGGGGCGGGTAATGAATTAATTTTGGTTTACATAGAATTCAGTCAATTGGGCTTGTTTTGAGTAATTTGAGTAAATGCAGCCTACTTACTCCACCACTGGTTAGACGTGCTATGGAACATGGCGGCGTGACCGACATTGGCGGCGGCCTCCACTGACACCAGAGATCGTTTTTTTCAGTGCTACAATTAGATGCAGTGCCAGTTTCGTCCTCACTCTGCGAAGCAGATGGGCGAAGGTTTTGTTCACTTTGTCTTTCTGTCAGAGATCGGTGAACGCCGCGGGGACAGAGAGGAATGGGACCGCTACTACGCCAGGAGTTGTGCGATGGCTATCCCGGGGATCAGTTGGAGGCTTGGAGTCCCGGTGGGGAGGACACGTAAGCGTGGGAAGAGAGCGCTTAGGTGAGAGCTAATCCCAGCAAACGGGCAATTCCCACGGCCCTGTTAGCGCAAACGTGGGAATGCCATCCATCTTTGGAGATGGCTGCAGCGTGGAGTAAGACTGTTAACGGATCAGATATTGGACTCTGGAGTCGGGCTAACACTAGACATTGACATTGACAGTCATCATCGGGTAGACTCAACGGAGGAAAGGAGACGTGGCTGTTAAAACGACCAAATTATGGTTGGTGAGGGGTGCGTTAAAATGACCGGATTAAGGTTGGTGAGGGGTGCGTTAAAACGACCGGATTAAGGTTGGTGAGGGGTGCGTTAAAATGACCGGATTAAGGTTGGTGAGGGGTGCGTTAAAATGACCGGATTAAGGTTGGTGAGGGGTGCGTTAAAACGACCAAATTATGGTTGGTGAGGGGTGCGTTAAAATGACCGGATTAAGGTTGGTGAGGGGTGCGTTAAAACGACCGGATTAAGGTTGGTGAGGGGTGCGTTAAAATGACCGGATTAAGGTTGGTGAGGGGTGCGTTAAAATGACCGGATTAAGGTTGGTGAGGGGTGCGTTAAAATGACCGGATTAAGGTTGGTGAGGGGTGCGTTATGACGACCGGATTAAGGTTGGTGAGGGGTGCGTTAAAACGACCGGATTAAGGTTGGTGAGGGGTGCGTTATGACGACCGGATTAAGGTTGGTGAGGGGTGCGTTATGACGACCGGATTAAGGTTGGTGAGGGGTGCGTTAAAATGACCGGATTAAGGTTGGTGAGGGGTGCGTTATGACGACCGGATTAAGGTTGGTGAGGGGTGCGTTATGACGACCGGATTAAGGTTGGTTAGGGGTGCGTTAAAACGACCGGATTAAGGTTGGTGAGGGGTGTGTTAAAACGACCGGATTAAGGTTGGTGAGGGGTGCGTTAAAATGACCGGATTAAGGTTGGTGAGGGGTGCGTTAAAATGACCAGATTAAGGTTGGTGAGGGGTGCGTTAAAATGACCGGATTAAGGTTGGTGAGGGGTGCGTTAAAATGACCGGATTAAGGTTGGTGAGGGGTGCGTTAAAACGACCGAATTAAGGTTGGTGAGGGGTGCGTTAAAATGACCGGATTAAGGTTGGTGAGGGGTGCGTTAAAACGACCGAATTAAGGTTGGTGAGGGGTGCGTTAAAATGACCGGATTAAGGTTGGTGAGGGGTGCGTTAAAACGACCGGATTAAGGTTGGTGAGGGGTGTGTTAAAACGACCGGATTAAGGTTGGTGAGGGGTGTGTTAAAACGACCGGATTAAGGTTGGTGAGGGGTGCGTTAAAACGACCGGATTAAGGTTGGTGAGGGGTGCGTTAAAACGACCGGATTAAGGTTGGTGAGGGGTGCGTTAAAACGACCGAATTATGGTTGGTGAGGGGTGCGTTAAGACGACCGAATTAAGGTTGGTGAGGGGTGCGTTAAAACGACCGGATTAAGGTTGGTGAGGGGTGCGTTAAAACGACCGGATTAAGGTTGGTGAGGGGTCCGTTAAAACGACCGGATAAAGGTTGGTGAGGGGTGCGTTAAAATGACCGGATTAAGGTTGGTGAGGGGTGCGTTAAAATGACCGGATTAAGGTTGGTGAGGGGTGCGTTAAAACGACCGGGTTAAGGTTGGTGAGGGGTGCGTTAAAATGACCGGATTAAGGTTGGTGAGGGGTGCGTTAAAACGACCGAATTAAGGTTGGTGAGGGGTGCGTTAAAATGACCGGATTAAGGTTGGTGAGGGGTGCGTTAAAATGACCGGATTAAGGTTGGTGAGGGGTGTGTTAAAACGACCGGATTAAGGTTGGTGAGGGGTGCGTTAAAATGACCGGATTAAGGTTGGTGAGGGGTGCGTTAAAACGACCGAATTAAGGTTGGTGAGGGGTGTGTTAAAACGACCGGATTAAGGTTGGTGAGGGGTGAAGTGAGACAAGGTAAGTAAAACAAGGTGACACGTGTTTTTCCTTTTTGCACTCTATTCAATCAGCGTATGTACGACCTGTGCACAGCCAGTGTTTCGTGATAACATTTTCAAAGAAGCTATACTCACTCTTGGCGAAGCGTGGCGGGCTGTCGTTGACGTCTGACAGAGTGATGCTGACCGTGGTGGTCCCTGAGAGCCCCCCCATCTGTCCAGCCATGTCTTTAGCCTGGATCACAACCTGGTAGTTCTCCTTCACCTCCCTGTCCATGCCGGGCAGGGCCGTCTTGATCAAACCTGAGGACAGCAGCACACCATTTCAGAACAGATTTACATTCAACACTGTAAGCATTTAGCTCAGGCTCTCATCGTGGAGTGATACGTACTGTACACCTAGAGCTGAAGAATAAGCTCACGAAACATACATTAACCCATTCTGACCTGAGATCAGATTCATACGAGGTTTTCCACTGGACACACACTGGTCTGATGAACCCATTCTGACCTGAGATCAGATTCTAAAAAATGTCAGTCGTTCTTCGATTTTTCAAAAATAGCAGACCTACGGTACAATCCTATCCGTTTCTTCCTCGATCTCAAAATGACATCCATGGGTACCTACAGGTATCTATGTTAGACAAATATTGTTGCTCTGGCCTCTGTCCTACTGTCCTACTGCCACCTACTGTCCGTTTATTATATTACACAGTGGGTGAAAAAAACACACCCCTTAAGACTAAACCACACCCATCAGAGGTGTGGCTTCCAGAGGTACCCAGGTTCTTTTAAAAACCTATAGGTACCTCTAGGTACTGGCCTGGTACAGACGAAGGGGACAGTACTGTACAAGCTCGTATCGCGCCACTCGGTGGCGCGATACGAGCTTGTAGATCTGCTATTTTTCAATAGATAAAGCATAACATGATGCTAATACCAAAATGGGTGCCCGGTCAGAATGGGTTAAGTCAGCCCTATTTACATTTTGGCCATTTGAAAATTGCTTTTCTACTTTTTACTCAAGTGCATTTTGAACTTCAGACTTTTACTTGTAACAAAGTATGTCTACATTGCGTTTTCAGTATTGATACTTTTACTTACAGTAAGTAAGACATGAGTGTACTTGTTCCACCACTGAATAGATGCAGTAAATAGTAGGAAATTAAAGGTCAGTATACGATAATGCTCAGGCAAGGTTCAACTCTTGTTCTACGTCTGTCTCTTGACTGTGACCTTGCAGAGTGTGAAGTCATGTGTGAGTTTGACCAAATTCAAGCACACATGACTTCAGAAACCAGTGAAAACTTGAAATAAAAGCCAGTAAACGGCAAGAAAAATATGTTGACAACGTTATGATTCTTTAAACCACTCTGCACTTTATTTCATTAAAAGCATCACAGCAATGCTATTATCCTAATTGTGCCTTTTGAGACAGGATTGAGCGTTGATAATCTCTGGATGCATTTTAACATTCAGTGTGCTCTTTTAAGAGCCGAGGCTCAGGCAGGTGGAAAAGGAGAACTGTTCTGGCATGCTGGGATCTCTGGAGATGGGACAGAAGAAGAATGAGTGAAGGGATAATTGGCTGCATATTCAAAAGGTGTGCTCCATCACCTGTCATTGTCTGCCTCCTGCTGAACCATTCATGGGTTTGAGTGTTGAAGTATATGAAAGGGAGGAAGAAAACGCTGCTAGAAAATCACCTACTAATAAATTGACAACACCACTTGAAGTGGGGGGGTGAATATAAAAAAGCACCAATACTGCAGTGAGGCAGGTAGATTTCACTGTTTTTCTTTCTCTTAACCCAATCTGACCGGGCACCCATTTTGGTGTTGGCATCATGTTATGCTTTAGCTATTGAAAAATAGCAGATCTACAAGCTCATATCGCGCCACCGAGTGGCGCGATACGAGCTTGTAGGTCTGCTATTTTTGAAAAATCTAAGACACTTTTAGAATCTGATCTCAGGTCAGAATGGGTTAATAATGAAACTGTCAGGATGTAATAGACATTTTTAGAATCTGATCTCAGGTCAGAATTGGTTAATGTGCAATTTCAGTGAAGGAAGACAAACCCTTAAGAGAGCAAAATGGTTGTTGTTGTTCTACCGTCACTGAGAGACACTGAGCCACAGCATCCATCTCTCCTCTTTCACTCCTCTCTGCCTGTGCTCTGTCTGCGGCTACAGGCTTTAAGTTCTGACATACTATTGGTCCAAATGTCATTAAACCGACAACCTACCTCAAACTCTAACGTAACCATAACCGCAAGCATGGGGAGCAGCGCATGTTCGACCGCATGTCCGACCGCTGTTCCGCATGTCGGACCTTTCCATGTAGGATCAGTGTCTGCATCCCATATCTGCCTGTTTATGTGCCTTTCCATCAACCCTCTATCTACCCATTTTACTCTCACTCTACATGTTTGTTATTTTTTGCACGCACGCACGCAGCCACGCACACACACACACAGACACACAGACACACACACACACAGACACACACACACACACACACACACACACAGACACACACACACACACACACACACACACAGTCTCTCTCACACATTTTCTTTTTTTTACTGGCTTTTACTTACGCAAGTTGAATAGTTTGCCACTGAAGCGGAGCTGGATGTAAACACCTCTTTCACAGTCTGTGAAAGCATCCAGCAGCATTGTGGACTGGAGAACACGATGGAGAATTGTTTGGAGCCAGAACGCATCATTGCCTCAGTCAATTCATGACTGCTCGGAGGCATCACCATTCTCTTGGACCCTGGCTTGCATTCCGTCATGAATGGAAGCGGTGAGAGAGAACAATTTCAAGTGATTCTTTCCCCCTTTCAGAGCCGGTGTTTTCAACTGACCGTCCAACATGGACCAATGGCGGCCCGTGGAGATTGTGCATGTGGTCTCTGACCATGCATACAGTAATGAGTGTTACAGCCACTTTAAGGTCCACCTTCCCCTCGTTTTATTTCATTTTGAGGACCTATTGCTACAGTATCTGTTTGATGTGAAGACAGTGGAGTTAAACCCATTATAATTATATTTTTCAGAGGACATTTGAGGAGGCTTGTGCTTCAGTTCCAAAAGTAGACCCAAGCTTAACTACAGACGTGCCATTCCAACTCTTTGCGCTTCCCTGAAAATGCCCTCCTTTCTCACTGATGTTGTTCTGTACAATGACAATGCACCGACAATCTATGGAATTGCCAATGACAGGACATGTGAAGTTCTCAGATGGCACATATGTATGCAACAGAAGAGAATCAACTCAATAAGATCCACATAAACAGGAGATAGGCTCCTGACTTATATAGGCCTTTTTCGAGAACTGTTGGGTCCCAAAGCTACTTACTTACACAGACTGCTCAGTGGATCCACTGGGAAAGGTTGTATAACCCATTCTGACCTGAGATCAGATTCATATGAGGTTTCCACTGGACACACATTGGTCTGATTGACCCATTCTGACCTGAGATCAGATTCAAAAAAATGTCAGTCGTTCTTCGATTTTTCAAAAATAGCAGACCTACAAGCTCGTATCGCGCCACTCGGTGGCGCGATATGAGCTTGTAGATCTGCTATTTTTCAATAGCTAAAGCATAACCAGGGGGGCAGTCAGCCAGATATTTCGTGAAGCCTCATTTGAAATCGGTAGTTCATATAATGGCCTGTTGTGGCGCTGGACCGGACCCAAAAAGCCCCATAGCTCCATAGAGGCCCATGTATTTTGGCCCAACTTCACCTAGACTGTATTACCTTAATAAACATGGTCATGAATACTTTCTTCTTCCAGTCACTAGTTTAAAGTCTCATTTCTAATGTCATAATATTCTTTTTGGAAAATTATGGTCCCATTAATTAAAAAAATGACCATAAAGAAAAAAACCCATCGCGTATGTTCTGAGGGGCGTGGCTACCATTACAGTCTATGATCGGGATTCCCCTCCCATTCGAGTCAAAATAAAAACCAACGGAGAAGAAGGGGGGAAGTCCCGCCTCTTTGTCTGGGCAGCCAATGACCAGCTGGTATACAAAACGGAGCCAGCCAATGGCCAGCTGGTACCAAAGATGGCGACTTACATCAGGAATTAGCATATTATTACAGGCTTCATTTTACGTTCATGTTAGACCCGGGGAACGCTTTGTCCATATTTTTTACAGTCTATGAGCATAACATGATGCCAACACCAAAATGGGTGCCCGGTCAGAATGGGATAACACAGTGGACGTGCCAAAAGGTCAAGGACACCTGCACAAACTGAAATGGTGCCTGCAGACAACGGCTTTGTTAGGCAGGTAGTGCAATGGTTTCATATACTGTATAATAAGTCATGAAAATAACTTTAGACTCCCACTTCGTTGAGGGTCAGGTTGAGGGACAGGTTGAGGGACAGGTTGAGGGACAGGTTGAGGGACATAAGAAGAAAGCCAGACAGACATAGAGCGCACAGGACCTCCACTCACAGCCTTCCCAGACTGGGGTCTCCTGTTCTGAGTGGCCATACATACGCCTTCATGTGTCAGGACTTACTCTATGAACACAGGAGACAAGCAACAACGGCCTCTACTGCCTGATGAGGAATGGACAGGTCACCTTGATGGCCTGTCAGCCAATAACAACATCTATAAACAGCCAGAAACAAGGACTGACAGATATGAAACCAGGATCCTACAACCATAAACTATTTATTTAAAGACTTTAACTCAAAGAGAAGTAAATAATTACACAGAGCGGAAACCTCACACCTGCAGTGTGATAAAGAGTTTCAGTGTTAAAGGTATATTCAGTGATTTCACTCAAAAAACCTTAGGTTTCGTTTTTGGCTGTGGGACCCATGCAGCCTTTCGTCCAATCAGGATAGAGAGTCAAAAACGAAACCTAAGGTTTTTTGACCCCCAGGGGTTAACTGGGGACAGGGAGGAACTCCTTATATGGCCAGCACACTCTATAGTAGGGAGGATTATCACAACAAAACAAAACAATAAGTGATATTTGAATTAAGTGAAATCACTGAATATACCTTTAATAGTAGTCTGGAAACACACCAGTGTGTCCACACCTTTCCACTGTAAACTGTGCAACAAGAATTTCAGTCAGAAATAATAATCTGACGAGACACCAGCGTTTCCACCCTGGGGGAAAAACCTTTCCGCTGCAATCACTGTGACAAGAGTTTCAATCAGTCGGGTGGTCTGCAGACCCACCAGCGTCGCCACCCTGGTGAAAAACCATTCCGTTGTACGCAGTGTGACACAAGTTTCACCACCTCGACTGAACTGCAGAGACATTGGAGGTTCCCCCACACTGGGGAAAAAACATTGGTCTGTAAACGATGTGACAAGAGTTTCAGTGACGTAAGTAAACTGAAGAAACATCAGCGTATCCACACTGGGGGAAAAAAGCATACCACTGTGAACAGTGCGACATGTGTTTCAGTGAGTTAGGTAGTCTGATGAGACACCAGCGTAATGACACTGGACAAAAGCCCTTACAATTTACAATTTACAATTTAGGCATTTAGCAGACGCTCTTAATCCAGAGCGACTTACATTTAAGCAAGAACAAAAGCATGGGAATACATCACATAAAAGCATTTATCATGAAACATGCGTAAGCTAAGAAGGTAACAGTGGAATATCTATATGATGAAACTATACATACACTATACATAATAAACTATACATATTCACTACTATGCTATACATATGTACTATGGCGTGCTATGACTATATACAATACAATTATAGTGCTGTCTACATAACATGCTATAAGTCTGTGTCAAATGCTATCTAAGCCAACAGAAATGCTATCTAAGGGGTTAGGGTAAGTGCTATGGGCCATGATGGAGTCTGAAAAGGTGGGTTTTCAGGCTACGGCGGAAGATTGGGAGTGATGCTGCAGTTCTGACTGCAATGGGAAGTGCATTCCACAGTTTTGGAGCCAGAAGGGAGAAGAATTTGGGACGTGTGGAGCGTTGTCCCGGCGTTTTTAGTGAGGGTACTTCCAGTTTCCCTGCGTTGGCTGATCTGAGTGCGCGGGAGGGTTTGTAGGGTTCAATCATACTTGTAAGATATGGGGGAGCCATACCTTTGGTTGCTTTGAATGCCAGCATCAGAGTTTTGTATTCTGTGCGGGCAGCGACCGGGAGCCAGTGGAGGGAGCGGAGCAGGGGGGAGACATGTGAGAATTTTGGCTGGTTGAAGACCAAGCGAGCTGCTGCATTTTGGATCAGCTGGAGAGGCTTAAGTGCACATGCTGGTAGGCCAGTAAGGAGGGAGTTACAATAGTCGAGTTTTGACAAGACTGTTGTCTGGATTAGGAGCTGGGCTGATTCCTGGGTGAGGAACGGTCTAATTCGTCGTATGTTATAGAGTGTGAACCTACATGATCCGCTGTACGCAGTGTGACAGGAGTTCCAATACTTTATCTGAACTTCAGTAACATTTGCATATCCACACTGGGGAAAAACCTTGCCACTGCAAACAGTGTGACAAGTGTGCCATAGTGGAGAACAACAGTAGTAGACAATAAGCGTTTTACGGTGCTTGGGCACCTTTAGATACACAAGTGTCTCCATACTGCAGCAAACCAGGAGCTCTAAAGGTAGAGTGGCCACTTAGAAAATGGAAGCCTCAGTCTGGTAGATATTTTGAAGAGACTTTGTCTTTTGTCTGCCAGATGGTCCTAAAACCATGCAGCACCAGCAGCTTGGGCTGGATGTGGAATTCCTTCACACCTCATGATCTAGCTGGTTCATAATGCCCTCTTGTGTCGATAACAATTCACAATGTTTATGCGCAGGCACTCCAGAGTGACTAAACTCCACAACAAGAAGACTTGTCCAGACTCGTCAAAGACTGGCATTTTTTTTATCAGCACAAAAAAGTCTGACGACGAAACATTATTTTCCCCGGTGCAAATTGCAGAAAGCAGCCACCAGCGCTGGTTTGCACTGTTGCCAGTTCTGCTTATTATAAGCGTAGTTTTATTATTTATTTATGAGAATGCATCTCTCAGCTATGTAAACGGTGTGCGGAGTGAGAGTACACACAGTCGACTGATTTCAGCAAATACAAATGCACTATGGCCACATAGTTTGAGGGTGGTAAATGTTCATTGGCAGCTAAATTGATGGGTTCATTAGTTCGACAGCCTAATCCGTACAGCTGTCTCCGATGGCTAAACATTTGGGCTTACTGACAAGGAACAAACCACCACAAGTACACTGACTTTAACGGCATTTCATCTTTAGGCTATGACCTTTTATCTATGGTCCGTGCATCCTACCTAGTCTATGTCGTTCTCTATATAAAATGGAGGAGAGGTGTGATGTTTGTTGTTGTTTTAACCCATTCTGACCTGAGATCAGATTCATACGAGGTTTCCGCCGGACACACACTGGTCCTGATGAACCCATTCTGACCTGAGATCAGATTATAAAAAATGTCAGTCGTTCTTTTTTCAATTTTTCAAAAAATAGCAGACCTACAAGCTCGTATCGCGCCACTCGGTGGCGCGATATGAGCTTGTAGATCTGCTATTTTTCAATAGCTAAAGCATAACATGATGCTGACACCAAAATGGGTGCCCGGTCAGAATGGTTTAAAGTGTACCCCTGGCATAACATGTATGTATCCTGGTTCTAAACGTTCCCTGGTATAAAATGCCTTGACCCTCCATTGGACCCAAAGTAAAATTAGATGACCTTCCCTGGGGACCACGTGTAAATCCGACTGAGCATTATTAGTCCGACAAGCGGACGCGTCGGGCTAGCGTCTGCTCCCGTGCTTGCGGTTATGGTTAGGTTAGGGTTTGAGGTGGGTTGTCGTTTGTCGCACCAATGACTAGTCTTAACTAAAGTACTGCACCCACCTTCCCTTGGACTGAGATTAGAAAGGCATATTCTTCTCCAGGGGTACACTTTTCTTTTCTCCAAAATGGACAAATTGGACACTGACCCGTCTCGGGGTCCACAGAGAAGTACGGCTGACCCTCCAAGATGCTGTAGACCACCCTGGCACTGTTCCCGTACGTGGAGTCATCTGCGTCTGTGGCCGTCACCTGAACAACAGAGGTGCCTGGAGCGAGGAGAGAGGACAACATAGTGGCAGATTAGATCAGTTGTGGATTGCTGTTCAAGGTGTCAGATCATCTTGTATTCAAGCAAAACAAAATAATGGATTTAACACATTGCGGTTGTGTGCCTCGGATAACCAGTTGCAGCTTTCTGTCTTTCCAGACTAATATAATAATGTAGTGAAGTCTTTGAAGGAATTTACTGAACTCGTTTCTGACCCAATGACCTTGCGCTTCGACCGCCTTTTCTGTACTTCAAATCCGTTACTACTTGAGTCCAAGTTGACAGTTGCCTTTATCCCTAATGTCATATAATTATTCACTCCAGGTTTTCCTGGCCTTTAAATTTGACCACCTACTCCTAATAATTTCGTCCTTGTGGACATTTGAGGCAAAATGTCAGGAATAACCTGAAAACGTATAAAAGCCTCCGGCCTCCGGCTGTCCACCGGCACCACAGGCATGAAAAAGGTGATCGATCATTTCTTATCCCATCACGTTAGCTAAGGAGATATCTGCCAGGCAGCCTCGGGGCACTTATAGCCTCATGGCGGATTGATTTTCGCTGGTAACTGTCCTGATGTCTTAGTACTTACTTACTTACGACTTCACCCTCCTCTCACTATACGCAGTGGAGCTGGCACTGATATGCACTGATATGCTTCTGCTATACTTTGCAAATGCCAAGAAAGCTATTAGTGCATCTGGAGATCTTGAGGACCTAGCCGTAGCGAGGCTAATATCTGATTGCGGGTGAATGGCTGTGATCCATTTTCTCATCCCAGAGGAATGGCTGAGGCGTCTATCTCAGTGGAGCACAAAAAATGAAGGAAAAAGGCAAAGTACTACCTCCCAAATGGTGCCTACAGGGACAAGCGCCTCATTACATGCGTACGAAAATTAATTGACTAGAAATATTTAATGCCAGACTGGAATAAATGTACAGTATGCTTTAATTTTGCAATACAATGAGGACAATGACCCAAAGCACTTATGCTAATTTAATATCAAGGACTAAACATTTGAGTTTGTTACACCCCATAAAATGTAATTCGTAAGGATGAGCGGTTGTGTGTTGTAGACCCTGAGGCCCTCATTTATCAACCGTGCGTACGCCAAAATATGGGTGCACGCCGAAATTACCGACATTTTCGGCATTTACCATTTCAGCCAAAGCTTGAAATTGAACTTGAGTAGGACAAAAAGTCACGTCTGGTCGGGAGCTGTCGTACGCTTTGTCCTCACCAGTTTTTCTGTCGTAGAACAGCGGAGCAGCATTGTTTGACCAGCTGAGAGGCTTTATTTAATTCATGCAGGTGTTCGTTCTTTATATATTTATGATACAATAACACACCAGTTGGGCTTGCAAGTTGCGTGTGCGTGCGTGCGCCTGTGTGTGTGTGTTTGTGTGTGTGTGTGTGTGTGTGTGTGTGTGTGTGTGTGTGTGTGTGTGTGTGTGTGTGTGTGTGTGTGTGTGTGTGTGTGTGTGTCTGAGAGGGGGGTGAGGCGGGCAGCAAGGGGAAACTTTTTTATTTGCTTTTTCCATTGTGTAACTATGGTTACCATGCATTGTTTGGTCGTATTGCAGAACGTTCATGTTGCAAAAACGAGGGCGAGGCTTGATTTCATAGGGCGTGCCAGATAGATTTCAGCCGTCACATGTATTTACGTCGGAACGAAATTAAGGAAGGATCAGCTGTTTGCGATCACTTTATAAATGCCGTGGCGACGTGGGTGTACTACGAAACCTGCACTCGAATCTGTGGCAGATTTTACACTCAATTGATAAATGAGGGCTTGAGAGAGAGAGAGAGAGAGAGAGAGAGACACTGACTGACTGACTGACTGACTGACTGAGGATCCATGTTATACAATGGATCCACAAAATGTCCAGTATGAGATTAAACACCTATACCATAATTATTGAAAACATGTATCGATGCCAGTGGTGATGTCATTGGCATCGCCATTGGTGATGCCAGTGGTGATGTCATTGGCATCCCCAGTGGTGATGTCATTGGCATCGCCAGTGGTGATGCCAGTGGTGATGTCATTGGCAATCTTACTTCAATAGGATTAATGATTGAAACAGATTTGGTTACGTCACCATCAACAGCCAATAAGGGAGGTGCACTCACCACTGATGCCAGTGGTGAGCAAGTAGGCCAAACATTGCCTATACTTGTGAGCAAGGAGCAAGTTGGCACCTCGACAGAGTACATTTTCTAGTTCCAGCTGTGATGACAGTCAAAGTCATCTCTGAATGCGTGTGTCACATTTAAAGGGGCAGTGTCTGGACATAGTAACCCAAAGTCAGGAACATGTCATGCTCCGCCAAGCGGTGTCATCAAAGCTCGGCTGTTGCCATGGACACCTGGGCTGCTTCCAGTGGCATCCTCTCTCTCGCACGCACACACGCACATTTGTGAGAGTTACAGTAGTCGGCATTAAAGACCCTCAGTTCCAGAGAACAGCAGCAGCAGCAGTACCCAAGCATCAGCAGCCTGTATTTGTGCAAGTATTGATTTAGGATCTCTTTGTATTTACCATTTTAGAGCCCCATTGTGAACCCGGACATGTTGAGTACACCAAGGTTTTATGTTAGAAATGTTGAGTATGGGTCCCCAGCATGTAGACACTGATGTTATAAATGTTGAGTATGGGTCCCCAGCATGTAGACACTGATGTTATACATGTTGAGTATGGGTCCCCAGCATGTAGACACTGATGTTATAAATGTTGAGTATGGGTCCCCAGCATGTAGACACTGATGTTATACATGTTGAGTATGGGTCCCCAGCATGTAGACACTGATGTTATAAATGTTGAGTATGGGTCCCCAGCATGTAGACACTGATGTTATACATGTTGAGTATGGGTCCCCAGCATGTAGACACTGATGTTATAAATGTTGAGTATGGGTCCCCAGCATGTAGACACTGATGTTATACATGTTGAGTATGGGTCCCCAGCATGTAGACACTGATGTTATAAATGTTGAATATGGGTCCCCAGCATGTAGAAACTGATGTTATAAATGTTGAATATGGGTCCCCAGCATGTTAAAACCGCTGGATGCTAACTTGCATATGTTGAGCAATTTTCATAATTGGCATAATATGTTACCATACCTTTAACAACTTATAGAAGCCAAAATGTCATCATGCTTTATGTAGATTTATTTTTCTTATAGGTTGTTAATGGTACATTATGCCAATTATGAAAATTGCTCAACGTATCAATCAATCAATCAATCAATCAAAACCTTATTTGTGGACTATTTATCTATGCTCCAGAGCACAATCTGCACTCGTTAGAGCTAGAATGCACAGTAATTGAAGTTTAATTTAGCGCAGAGTGACAAGAACAAACGGTAATGAAAAATCAACAGCGGTAAATGTCTGAGAAATTGGGGAGGACGAGCAGAGCGTCTATTCAAACCAGTGACGGAGTTGACAGTTGTACGATAAATAAGACAGGCCTATACTCTATTTAACCCATCCTGAACGGGCACCCATTTTGGTGTTAGCATCATGTTATGCTTTAGCTATTGAAAAATAGCAGATCTACAAGCTCATATCGCGCCACCGAGTGGCGCGATACGAGCTTGTAGGTCTGCTATTTTTTGAAAAATCGAAGAACGACTGACATTTTTTAGAATCTGATCTCAGGTCAGAATGGGTTTAATCAGACCAGTGTGTGTCCAGCGGAAACCTCGTTATGAATCTGATCTCAGGTCAGAATGGGTTCATCAGACCAGTGTGTGTCCAGCGGAAACCTCGTTATGAATCTGATCTCAGGTCAGAATGGGTTAAAAAGCTCTGCTCCCCTGTACAGCTGTAACCGTCACAGAGACGGGTTTACTTTGTTTATTCTTCCTAATGATTCTCATTTAATTAGTCGAGCCGCGTCCTCTCATTCGGTCGGCTCCATTATTATGATTGATAAATTCCCATTGATCCGCTAAGACTGCATGGGATTTTGCAATGTCTCTATCCTGTTTGAACAGTAAGCCTGATCACAGAGCGCTCGCACCCACACGCACACACACACGCACACACGCACAAAGTCCCGCATTAGTTGCATATTTGATCACTGCCAGTTGTTGCGAACGCAGTGAGCACTAACTATGAGACCCTGCAGATCATGTCTGTGTGTCTGTTTGTCTGTCCCGCTGTGACACCCGCTGTGACACCCGCCCGCCACCAGAGGGCGCAGCTGTAGCACACACACACACACACACACACACACACACACACACACACACACACACACACACACACACACACACACAAACAACCACACACACACACAGTAGAAAACTTTAAAAATGTACTAACAAAAAGAAAAAAAAAAAACGTAATTTATTCTAATTGTTATTGCAATTTACGAGCTGCGTTCGCTTCCCGCGTTTGCGCGTCTTACTTGTATAAGAACATTACATTACAGTGTGTACAGTACAGTATGTACGTGTCAAAGATTACTGGGATGTAGCGATTATGACCCTTGGTTCATGTGTATTTGTGCTGTGTGCCGTTTTGCTCTGCCTGTCCTTATTTCCCCTCATAGTGATAGAATGTTGATGAGTGACTGATTGACTTTAATATCCAGCTGGTGTGAATGGTGCATAGAGTTCCCATCTGTGGGTTAATTGAGCTCACTAAATTTAACAGATTTAAACTCACAAACAAACGCTGGGCGCTGGCTATGCGCTATGGTTGTTGTGAACTTGTGGCTGGCTGGTGCTCACTGCTGACAGTGTGTGGCCGAGTCTCTCTCAAACTCAGTGCCCACTTGGTTTTAATTGTAACTTGTGCGCTGCGCTGTGCTGCGGAGCTCTCTCTCTCTCTCTCTCTCTCTCTCTCTCTCTCTCTCTCTCTCTCTCTCTCTCTCTCTCTCTCTCTCTCGTGTGTGTGTTTAGTCCCCCCGGTGACAGATTTTGAAAACATGACCAATGACCAAAAACTCCCATATCTGCTGGGCGAAGTACAACAACGTGCCAACACAGCAGCAAGATTTGTGAGTTGCTGTGATTGGAGAAGGATATCAAATGGAACACAACCACCGTAAAGACTAATCATTGTGTATATTCCTGCACTATACCTGCATCGAGTGATCTTGGTACATAGAAGTTGATCTATTGAAGATTCTGACAAAGTGCATAATTTTTGTTTTGATTGTATTGCTGTATTGTTGTATTGTTCTTTCTGCTTTGGCAATGTAAACGTATGTTTTCTCATGCCAATAAAGCCCTTTGAATTGAATTGAATTGACAGGTCACTATAAAACTTGCCCGTGACCAGCCTCCACCTCCAACCACACCAGTCTTCTACTGAACGGCTCAGTGTTTGCTGGTGTTAGATTTACCATAGCCTCGGTACCAGGCTTTCATTTTTGTTGGTGCAAAAATTGAAAGCCTGGAGGAACGCATTGGCCGCTCTGGTCTAAAAGTGGGAGTCAACCCTTCCGGGTGGGCGTCGCTCCAAATGATGTGACGTAGTGCTAGGGGGGAGAGGAGGGGCCGGGGGTGACGGACAGATCGATGAGATCCAATCAGGGCGTGCGCAAATCTCAGCCGCGACCCGCCCCTCTAGACCAGAAACCTAACATGTTAGCTCAGGCTAGATTTACCAGGGTTAACGTGTGCAACCTTGAGCACTGCAGTGTAGGGTTGGGTGACTCCGTTTGTTCTCTGCTTTCATTTGTTAGTTTATATTAGGGTAAGACATTTTGTATTTTTGGTTTATTTTATGTTTTTAATATATTTTGCATTTAGGGGTTTATTATGGGCCCACCATGAGGTAATAGGTTTTTATCTTCAGTATAAAATGCATCTTTGCACTTTGTGGATTTTAACTGGCTGTGTTTGGGGACTGGGGAAGGAAGGAGACCATTCTTTTTTTTGCACCTTAAATTGTGAACCCCTAGGCTGGGTCGTAACGGTAAGCAAAGCATCACCATAATTCCATACAATAAATATAGATAGATGTTTATGTAGCCTAAACTGATGCTGCCAGATCCAAGAAGCTTGCTACACAAATTTGTTTCACAGCTTATTGGGATCTGGGATCGCGGATGCAAATTCGATGACGGGGCTGTTCCTTTTTTTCAAGATACTTGGTAGATGAATGGATGGGACCGTCTGTCTATCACCGTGTGGGCGTGCAAACACAACCAATCATATTGACGTGTCTATATAGCTTCACATCCGGTTTCGCACATATCCCGCCCTTAGCTCACGCTGATTGGTTCGGTATGGAACGGATTTTTGTCAGCTCAACTCCCTGAGAGATCCCATATGAGTGCTGTGTTGGGGAACATGGTTACCCAATACCGCCCCCATCTGGCAGCGTCAGGTTATATGTAGCCTACATTCCTACAGCCTGTACAGGGTTGGTATGTAGTAGACACACAACAGAGCAGAACAGAGCCCGACAGAGCACAGGGCACGCACCAATGTCGGACATCTCGGGGACCCGGGCCAGGTAGGGGTTGCTGGTAAACCTGGGCTCGTTGTCGTTGATGTCGTGGATCTTGACGACGAACTCGGAGTTGTCCTCCAGCACCTCGTTGGTGAAGCGGTTGACCACCTTGGCGTGGAGGACGTACATGTCCTTCTCCTCGCGGTCCAGCCTCTTGGTGGCGTGGAGGTCGCCCGACTTCTCGTCTATCTTGAACAGAGTCCCGGCGCCCTCGCCGCTGAGAACGTACCTCACGCTGCCGTCGCCCGGGTCCGCGTCTGAATGAACCTGTGGGGAGAGGAAACAAATTATGTAATAATGGCATGAACATTTTCAATTTGTCTCCTACTTTGTTTTGAGTCTAAAAGGTCTATACATCTGACCTCACGAACACCATCAAACCCTTAGATCTCCATATATGGTTCTGACCTGTTCTGACATTCCATATGTTGATAAATCCACTAGTCGACCTTGTTGACTAGTTTTTATTTTTTATTTTTTTTAAGATATTTTTTTGCGGCTTACGCCTTTTATTGATTTTTGAAGGGACAGACAGTAGGCTGACAGGAAACGGGAGAGAGATGGGGGAATGACATGCAGTAAAGGCCGTGTCGGGTCCGGGAGTCGAACCCGCGGCACACTGCGACTGGATTACCAGTCCGGTGCCCAGACCGTTACGCTACGGCCTGGGCCCTTGTTGACTAGTTGATAAGAAAAAAAAAGAAAAAAAAAAATTCCCCACATTTGTAGGCCTCAAGATCAGGTAGATTATAGCTACAGTACATAGATATGTTTGGGGAATCTATGCCATGTCTGTGCCCTGTCTGTAAGCTGCACATGAGTTACAGTCCTGTGCATAATTTCATACCTCTATACCTGTGTTGTTTGGATCGCGTCAATTCCACTTACATCATGCCCCCCCCCCCCCCCCCCCACACACACACACCCCCAATCTGCAGAGCTAGCTATTATTTTGTTAGACAAAATGAAAAACACAATGTCGACCCAGATTAACGCCGGCCGGGGCGGGGTATACGGCAGCGAGGCAGGGAGGAGGGGCCTACTCAATGTGCAATGTTCCGCAGAGCGGAGGTCAATCCATCGTTCTCCTCTCCGTGCTCCGTGCTGTAATTGAGGAGACGGTGAAGGCATCCTGGCAAGGTCAGGGAGGCGTGGCGGAAGAGGATTGTTATATGTATGCGTGGGGCGGGGCGGGGACTGCTTTGCATTGCTGCGGTGTGTGTGTGTATTCGCAGTGTGTATATCCGTGGGAGAGTCATTCGACCAATTGGGATTGCCCTCCCGGTAACATTTATATACGCGCAGTACATCCTCCCGAGCGAGGCTCGACCTTCAGCCCCTCCCCCCCCCCTCGTTCCTCCTGCACTCTAGCCCACCTTCATCCTCCGGGCCATAAAAGGATTACAACCTGCCGTGCGGTCGGTCGCGGAGAGAGAGAACATACAACAAGAACGGAAAAAAAATGAGCAACCTAAAAATAATACAAGGCAAAAAAATTAAATAGAAAATGTATAAAGCTCTATAATGAAACCACTTGGTCTTCAGTGGGAGCAGTGATTGATGTTGCGGCCCGTCCTTCTTGAACTCGTACAAGGACTAATAGCGAGAGAAAAATTGATTACTGCGGTGGTATGCACTTAACTGAGAGTGACCCCGTTTTGAGCCGGGAAGTGATGCCCATAGAGGCCTTTCTCTAGAAGACACCATTAAAGCAGCGGCTAAAACATTGAGCACCGACACTTAATCATGACTCTGTGAGCGACCGAGCCGCTGCACTCCCCCACCCCGAGTGCACACGGCTGGGATCCTTTTCCCCGCCACGCGGAGGCCAGCTCTCTCCACTAGTCAGTTGTCACACAGGATTGCCAGTGTGTACGTAGGTCTTATCTGAGTGCCATTACTGTTTGTTAAATTTGCGATAAAGTGTCACGCCATGATTGGAGCCCTGAGTTAATTTTGTGATAAAGTGCAAGTGATGATTGGAGCCCTGAGGGTGAATGAATTAGCTTTTGGAGCACATATTATGATGGGCAGCCGTCTGCAATCTGTGTCCTCAGGTGGACACAGAATTAGTCTGAGTCTCAAAGAATGATGATTATCGTCAGAATGTTTAACAATATTTGGTAGCCCCGCTTTCATTTTTCACTGCACCTGTGGTTGTTACAATCACCTGCACTACGATACTTGTATATTATACATGAATAAATAAAAACAAACTGTGTACGCCCTCTGAAGTCATTCCAATGGTGAGCTGTGTTGTTTTCAGCCCATGGAGCAATGGTGGATTCGGACACGCCCCTAATGACCCGTACGACATGTGTCTCAAAGAATCCCAAAAGAGAATAAAGCCGCCGTTGTCATTGTAAGTGACACAGGGACGACAAACAACAGCATGCAGACGTGGAACAATATAAATATAACGCACTGTACCTCTGTCTGTGTACCTCTCTGTGCTATTGGTGCTCATTAGCAGGCGAGCTGCATGTGGGCCTTTCAGAAGCCCTGGCTGCTACATGGAGGGGGGGTTTGTTTATTTAATATTTAATAACTTCTTGCGTTGCCAAAGGGCACATCTCCACTGGGGGGGGGGGGGGGGGAGCTGGTTAATGGCCTGTGGGTGAGGACTGTTTGTGCTACTGTCTTTTCTCATCAAGTATTTACAGCCACTGATCGGCCCCACTGGTGGTCCTATAGGCCTGGTGGGCACACAGGCACCTCGGTGCGGTCCAATGCAAGCAGGCAGGGTTGGTTCATGTACAGTACAGTTGTAGACACACACACACACACACACACACACACACACACACACACACACACACAAAGGCTGTACCCTAGCCCTGTTTTTAGGACTCATCCGCTAATTAATTAAAACAAATAACCTTGATCTCCGAACCTCTGAGTGCTTTTAACCTGCAGGCTGCAATTCATAAATAGATCCTATAGGTTATACGACATCAGTGAAATAAGGGTTAAGTTCACAACGCGTCCCCGGGAAGGATTATTAATAATGGTGCTTTTATTAGTATACTCTTATTATGCATATCGCATTCTCGCCGAGATATATTTTTGAGTTAAAAAAAACAACAAATAAAAACAAAAAACATTCGGGAACAGCCTTAGCACACACACGCACTCATGGCACAAACTGAAGCTTTTTTTAATGTTTTTTTTTTATAAAGATGCGATAATACAGATTGTCCCTCATATATGGTGTGTATAGAGCGTCTCAGTCCCGCCCCCTCGAGAGACCCGGAAAATAAATCTTCGTTCATTTTCCTCATAGGCATTTCAGAAAGTATTTATTTAAAGACGTTTACGCCGCGGACAAAGACAACTGTTGTCCTGACCAATCATGACAACAAACACAATTTTTCGAGCCAAACAAAGAATTAGAAAGTAGAAAAAAAAACGGCAGGTTACAACACTTTTTTTGTTGTTTTTCTTCTTTGTAATTATTTGTTTGGTCCAAAATATTGTGTGTGTTGTCATGATTTGTCACGACAAGAGTTGGCTCATCATTTCCTGGGCCACTCGTCGTTCTGAAAGGGGGAGGGACTGCGACGCTCTATACTGTACGTGCGTAATCGGTGTATAAACCAGTGTAAACACATTATGGTTCAACCACTACTGCTTCCAACTGTGTTCCCGTGGAATATGCTAGAGGTCAATGCTCCATGGAGTCTGAGAGGCAGACACCATGGAGCACATGGGATATGCTAGAGGTCAATGCTCCATGGAGTCTGCAGAGAGGCAGACACCATGGAGCACATGGGATATGCTAGAGGTCAATGCTCCATGGAGTCTGCAGAGAGGCAGACACCATGGAGCACGTGTTGGCACCCACGTGTCCATTTGCAGGAAGAGACCTCCGCCCTCTCCCCACACACTCATGTGACGGACGGAGGGCGGCTAGAGGGACAACTTCAATTATGTTCTTCTGCTCGCTGGCATTGAGCTAGCGGATGGGGGCGTTGATGATGTCACAAGATAGCATGGGTGGCAAACAGCTGTCCGACAACATCGCAGGGGCAAGTGGGAGATGTCTGAGTGGGAGATGTCTGAGCAAGATAAACCAATATCGTCTCGGCAGTTGGAGTCATTGTGAATGCACGTAGGGCTCCTGGATTGATTTTTGTCTAAGTCTCTCTCTCTCTCTCTCTCTCTCTCTCTCTCTCTCTTAATCAAATATGAGCAGCCAAGGCCCGGCCTGCACTAAATTCTCGTCACCAGCAAGGTGGGGTGAATAAAACGGGAGTGAATGGAGGTCACAATCCCCCTATCATTGTCAAGCTTCAGGGGTTTAATACTTCTAAGCAGTTCTGTAGCATGCATCAGGGAAAGTGCCACAAGGGAGATGGGGGGAGAGAGAGAGACAGAGAGAGAGAGAGAGAGAGAGAGAGCTGGGGTCAAGATCACTCTGTTTCCATAGTGAGGAGTCGACACAGCATGTCACCCTGTCTATCAACAGCATGGTGGAAACTCAATGTTTTTAACTTAATTGTTTTGTCGTGCTAGCAGAGATGGCAGATATACAGTCATGGAGGGGGACATTGCTGCTGAGGCAGTGGGAGGAAGATAATGTTTAAAATGGGCTGTTTTCAGACAAACAAGTCTCTCTTGGAAGCACTAAACTAAAGCAGGATTGTAAATAATACAAATCCTGCACAGCACTCTCCTGATTCGGACAGCCAAAGCAAAGGAAAAACACAACTGCTTCCCTATTATAGAACAGTGACAGATCATTGACTGTTAAATCTATACACAAATGTTACAACTCTACTTTATGTTCTGGCAACTCTACTTTATGTTGGCAAAAGTGTGGATAGCACTATAGAAGAGTTGTTCACAGTCTGCTGAATTCACTCCTTTCTTGGTTTATTTGTGAAAGTATTAAACCAGACAAATAAATATTGATATGCTAATTCCAAGATGCTGCAATCTTTACAGCCATTGTTGCTACGGTGAATAGCACTTTAGACTTTAATCCACAAAGCCACTCATTTCCCATGTGCATGTTCACCCTGTTACAACGGCATGGATTAGTAAAGCTCCCGCACACCTGCCATGAAGAGCCTGTTAAAGGAGAATTCCATACTAAAAGGCTTTCTTACCTTTCTTTGTAGTTGTTACGTCCCCACCAAAGAGGTCCAGGTGATATTTTGTGCAAAAGCTCCTTATTGGCTATTTCCCCTACCATAAGCCCTAAATGAATTGCATTGAATTGAATGGGAATTGAATGGGGCTATGGGGTGTTGTGCTAATTCGCTTATTTCCATCGCTCAAAATGATAATTTCTTTGTATATATCCTCTCTTCATAATGTAAATAATATCCCAAGCGGCACACTTTACTACTTCTTTTGATGGAAATAAGCGAACTAGCATAACACCCCATAGCCCCATTCAATTCCCATTCAATGCAATGCAATTCATTGAGGGCTTATGGTAGGGAAAATAGCCAATAAGGAGTTTTTGCACAAAAAAACACCTGAACCTCTTTGGTGGGGACGTAACAACTACAAAGAAAGGTAAGAAAGATAAAAAAGCATTCTAGCATGGAATTCTCCTTTAATGTGAAAGGGCTGCTCGGGTGTGAAAGGGGTAAAGTAGCGGGCCACCGCTGGCAGGTGAGGCGGTGGCATGCTAGAGCATGTGGCTACACAGAAATGTGTTGGGAGGGTTAAGAAGCATATCATCTCTCAAGAACAGATTCCGAGCTCCGCTGCTGAATCTGTCAGCAGGGGCATTCAGAACGTGTGGACATTAGGGATTAGCGGAATGAAAACATAAGCCACCCGCCGGAAGAGGTGGGCTGAGGGCGGGCCGAACGGGCCAACATCCTGTTATCCACGTTCCATTGGGCAGTGCCCGCAGAGGCAAATTCGGGGAGCATACTTATTTTAGACTATAGTCATTGGTTAGACATGGGTTAAGGTTAGGTTTAGGTGTGCTTCCCCGTGGGAGGTTAGGTTTAGACTAGTCATTGGTTAGACATGGGTTAAGGTTAGTTTTAGGTGTGCTGCCCCGTGGGAGGTTAGGGTTAGACTAGTCATTGGTTAGACATGGGTTAAGGTTAGGTTTAGGTGTGCTGCCCCGTGGGAGGTTAGGTTCAGGATGAGGGTTTTAGATAGGTTGTAGTTGTAGGATTAATGACTGGTCTAACCAATGACTTGTCTAAACCAAAAACTGTCTAAACTAAGTACTGCACCCGCAAATTCAAATGAAAAAAAAAAAAAATGTTTTGTTTTCTGCCGTTCCCAGAATTATAAGATATAACAGCTAAATTGTGAGACAACCTGGGTAAAAAAAATCTATTAAATAAAAGGGACTACTCTATATAAAATAAAAATGTGACGAGCAGTGACACACATACGGTATAGCAGGTACTGGTGGGTTGAACTGTGTTGCTGATGAGAGCCGTCAAGTGTCCAGCGTTAAAATAATTCAGACTGGCCCAGGCGGTGGCGTAACCGTCTGGGCACCCGACTGGTAATCCAGTCGCAGTGTGCCGCGGGTTCGACTCCCGAGCCCGACACGGCCTTTACTGCATGTCTTCCCCCATCTCTCTCTCCCGTTTCCTGTCAGCCTACTGTCTGTCCCTTCAAAAAACTAATAAAAGGCGTAAGCCGCAAAAAAAAAAAAAAAAATTCAGACATAGGAAGGAACCATTCATCAATTACCAAGAGCTCCTACACCGGACACACACTAGAAACACGCACGCACACATTGCGCGGGTCATGTATTCATAATTGTACTGGTCCCAGCCCGCCCCACACCACTGCATCAATTTCCACAACCCGCCCCGTGCAACATTATCCAATGTACGTATAGTCCATGGGTGGTTCAAGCTAATAAGAGGAAGGATTAAAACAACGCGCACACACACGTGACGCACGATCCATTTCTGGAGGGGCTGAACGACATGAGAGACTAACAGAGATTGAAGGCAACATTCCATCTCTTTGATTTGGCTTCATGGGCATCTCCACTACACTCTGCTCTCTAAGTAATTAGGCCAGACTTCAGGTCTTCATGGGCATCTCCACTACACTCTGCTCTCTAAGTAATTAGGCCAGACTTCAGGTCTTCATGGGCATCTCCACTACACTCTGCTCTCTAAGTAATTAGGCCAGACTTCAGGTCTTCATGGGCATCTCCACTACACTCTGCTCTCTAAGTAATTAGGCCAGACTTCAGGTCTTCATGGGCATCTCCACTACACTCTGCTCTCTAAGTAATTAGGCCAGACTTCAGGTCTTCATGGGCATCTCCACTACACTCTGCTCTCTAAGTAATTAGGCCAGACTTCAGGTCTTCATGGGCATCTCCACTACACTCTGCTCTCTAAGTAATTAGGCCAGACTTCAGGTCTTCATGGGCATCTCCACTACACTCTGCTCTCTAAGTAATTAGGCCAGACTTCAGGTCTTCATGGGCATCTCCACTACACTCTGCTCTCTAAGTAATTAGGCCAGACTTCAGGTCTTCATGGGCATCTCCACTACACTCTGCTCTCTAAGTAATTAGGCCAGACTTCAGGTCTTCTCAAGGACTAGTTGGTGGCCGTGGTAAAGCTACCCTCACTTTCAGGCCGCTAAGCTGGACAGGGCTTTCTCAGTCGATGTACACTTATATGTGGACCTTCTAAATGATGGTCACTTTCAGTCCGCTATAAGCTGGACAGGGCTTTCTCAGTCGATGTACACTCTATGTGGACCTTCTAAATGATGCTATAGTGTTGTAAACTTCACAAGCACAAGCTCAAGAGCTCAGGATCCTTATTTTACTGACAGATTCCTTTAGGACCAGTATAAGATGCTCTGAGGGCGAGAAGCGACCTTTAGGGCGCTGAACAACAGCTCTGGGAATGCCCATATACAGTATGGACTAGGGCATTCACTGAACAACAGCTCTCTGGGAATGCCCATATACAGTATGGACTAGGGCATTCACTGAACAACAGCTCTGGGAATGCCCATATACAGTATGGACTAGGGCATTCACTGAACAACAGCTCTGGGAATGCCCATATACAGTATGGACTAGGGCATTCACTGAACAACAGCTCTGGGAATGCCCATATACAGTATGGACTAGGGCATTCACTGAACAACAGCTCTGGGAATGCCCATATACAGTATGGACTAGGGCATTCACTGAACAACAGCTCTGGGAATGCCCATATACAGTATGGACTAGGGCATTCACTGAACAACAGCTCTGGGAATGCCCATATACAGTATGGACTAGGGCATTCACTTCCAGTCATTTTTACTAGTTGACTAGTTGTCTACCTATTATGTAAAATGTTTTTTCTTTTTTTAATAAATATTTGTACATTTAAAAACATTGGTGACTATACTGTATATAGTTACAGTATGGCCATGGTGGTTATAACTTTATAAGACTTCTTATTTGCATATTTGTTTTATTGTGTCATCTATCTAAATATGAAAATGTGTCTGGAAGGAATATGATTTATTTTCCATACATAGAACTATTCCCTTTTGATTTTGCGGTTTTGAAGACACAGTTTTTATTTTATTTGATCAAGAACGATAGTAACCTTTGAAAAGTTTGCAGGAAAGGACAAAAAAAACATTATTGTACTGTTCCCTTCACTGAGGAGAGAGAAAAAACTAGACGCAAGAATAATAATGTAGAACAGCTAGTGACAAAGAGAGAGAAAAAATGTCTGTGTGTGTGTGTGTGTGTGTGTGTGTGCGTGTATGCATGCGTGCGTGCGTGCGTGCGTGCGTGCATGTGTGTGTGTGCGTGCCTACCACTCAAGGCTGCACAGACTCGTACCTTTCCGATATACTGCATCTGTGTCCCAGTGAACTCCTCCAGCAGGTAGAACTGATTCCACATCCAGCCTCGCTTGGATCTCCTGAGCGGCACGCCATCATCGCTGGCCTGGGCGGCCCTCAGCCCCACCCAGGGGCCCCGCTGCCCCCCTATGGTCCTTCGTGGGGCCCTCAGGCCCACCCAGGGGCCCCGCTGCCCCCCTATGGTCCTTCGTGGGGCCCTCAGCCCCACCCAGGGGCCCCGCTCCCCCCCTATAGTCCTTCGTGGGGCCCTCAGCCCCACCCAGGGGCCCCGCTGCCCCCCTATGGTCCTTCGTGGGGCCCTCAGGCCCACCCAGGGGCCCCGCTGCCCCCCTATGGTCCTTCGTGGGGCCCTCAGCCCCACCCAGGGGCCCCGCTCCCCCCCTATAGTCCTTCGTGGGGCCCTCAGCCCCACCCAGGGGCCCCGCTGCCCCCCTATGGTCCTTCGTGGGGCCCTCAGCCCCACCCAGGGGCCCCGCTCCCACCCTATAGTCCTTCGTGGGGCCCTCAGGCCCACCCAGGGCCCCTGCTCCCCCTCTATAGTCCTTCGTGGGGCCCTCAGGCCCACCCAGGGCCCCTGCTCCCCCTCTATAGTCCTTCGTGGGGCCCTCAGGCCCACCCAGGGCCCCTGCTCCCCCTCTATAGTCCTCCGTGGGGCCCGTAGCCCCTCACCCGAGGAGCTGAGCTGGGCCCACATCAACAGCGCCAGCAACAGGCATGCCGCTCCTCTAGCTGTGGTGGCCGTACCCCCCATGAGCCCCTATTGTTTTGTCCTCCTCTGTGGCGGGCAAAGTCCACTGCTACTGGTGCTGGTTCTGTTGTCTCAGGGTCCACTACTGGTGGTGGTTCTGTTGTCTCAAAGTCCACTGCTACTGGTGGTGGTTCTGTTGTCTCAGAGTCCACTACTGGTGGTGGTTCTGTTGTCTCAGAGTCCACTGCTACTGGTGGTGGTTCTGTTGTCTCAGGGTCCACTACTGGTGGTTCTGTTGTCTCAGAGTCCACTGCTGGTGGTGGTTCTGTTGTCTCAGAGTCCACTACTGGTGGTGGTTCTGTTGTCTCAGGGTCCACTACTGGTGGTTCTGTTGTCTCAGGGTCCACTACTGGTGGTTCTGTTGTCTCAGAGTCCACTGCTGGTGGTGGTTCTGTTGTCAGAGTCCACTACTGGTGGTGGTTCTGTTGTCTCAGGGTCCACTACTGGTGGTTCTGTTGTCTCAGAGTCCACTACTGGTGGCGGTTCTGTTGTCTCAGAGTCCACTGCTACTGGTGGTGGTTCTGTTGTCTCAGAGTCCACTACTGGTGGTGGTTCTGTTGTCTCAGAGTCCACTACTGGTGGTTCTGTTGTCTCAGAGTCCACTACTGGTGGTGGTTCTGTTGTCTCAGAGTCCACTACTGGTGGTTCTGTTGTCTCAGGGTCCACTACTGGTGGTGGTTCTGTTGTCTCAGAGTCCACTGGTTCTGTTGTCTCAGAGTCCACTACTGGTGGTTCTGTTGTCTCAGGGTCCACTGGTTCTGTTGTCTCAGTGTCCACTGGTTCTGTTGTCTCAGAGTCCACTGGTTCTGTTGGTTCTGTTGTCTCAGAGTCCACTGGTTCTGTTGTCTCAGAGTCCACTGGTTCTGTTGTCTCAGAGTCCACTGGTTCTGTTGTCTCAGAGTCCACTACTGGTGGTGGTTCTGTTGTCTCAGAGTCCACTGGTTCTGTTGTCTCAGGGTCCACATGGTGGCGCTGATGGTACTTTGGTCAGCCTTCATGATCCATTCTGCGGTTGTGGTTAAAGTAACGAGAGGATCATCAGTCTTCCCTTGAGCCGAGCCAACAGCATCTGAAACACGACACACACACACACACACACA
>NC_139712.1:46944487-46949487 GCF_964188405.1 Protomyctophum parallelum | reverse complement strand
CGTGCACTTGGTGACAAGTTTTAGATTTTTGGTATGGTGTTAAAGGGATTGTGACATTAAAAAAAAGGTTTTGGAATTGTTCTTATTTTTTTTTTAGGTTTTCTAATCTCAATTGCACCCAAAAAACATGAACTTTTAACATTCAGTAGATTTTCTGTGATCTGGGGTTTTCTGGCTCAAACAGGTGCTCTGATTTGCCGGCAGTAAGTGATGTAAGACCCTGCAAATCCCATATATGTCAATGGGATTTGCCAGCAGATGTCACTGTTTTCACTGTGTTGCCTGTTTTCATTGTAGTTTAAAAGGCTTCCAAACCCCAAAGAAAACTTCAGACCACAGAAAATCCACTGAATGTTCAAAGTTCAGGTTTTTGGGGTGTAATTGAGGTCATAAAACCTAAAATAAAAAATAAAAATATAAATAAAATGAAAATGAATGTCATAAAACCTTTAAGAAGGTTTTCAAAAAACATCTCAAATAAGTTGGGCTCACCGCATATAGTGGTCGATCCATTTGCAATGAATCCAATATAGCTCGATACATGGTTGAAAGCACAAAAAATTCATGGAAGATATTTTTCAATGGATTCTGTTACTATTGGGTATGCTAAATTACATGTAAAATACAAAAATACTGTAACTTCTGGAAAGGCATCATTTTCAAGATGGCGTCCATGATGGCTGCCGGGAGCTTAAAATAAGATGGGATTTAATTATGTAAGAAAATCATAACAATTATGCACTTGGTGACAACTACTGTAAGATTTAGATCTTTCGCACGGTGTTAGGTAGGGGCATAAGGTTTTCAATAACCATTCCTTCCCAGCTAACTTGGGTAGAGTACTTCATTTCCAGCCCTGAGTTTAATACATATGGAGGTGGGTCTGATTTGGACCACTCAGGGACTCAAATAAAACAACTCACACTAATAAAAAAAACTAACTGGAAATGGTAAATTAACAGTTATACTGCATAACCCCTGTTCCCCGCTATTTAATCCAACTGTCGGTGCTGCGTAATACGCTAAACCCGCTATTTGTTTAATGTGTTTAATTTGCTGTTTTTTTATAATTAAAAAGAAAGAGCGGATTTGTCGCGGACCTGGTGACGAGGCCGTCGCGTTATGATGACGAGACCGGAAATCAAGTTATGCTCTGGGCTGCTAGGGCTTCTGGGAAAATGAGTTCAATGCAAGTGAACGGGCGGTTTGTTTGGACTACAACATGCTGTGGAGGCTGTGTTCGTCTCGCATTGTAATGGCGGCATGTTTTTCTCTTCAACAACAAACCATGGGACTATTTTCCACCGGATTTCCGCCGGTAATGATCAATCCTGGCAGCCTAGATAGGGTGGATAGGTTAATCTAAGGCCCACACAATACAAGAAACATCCTCGATTGTGTTGCCGCTTGAAATCACTTGTAACAGAATTCCTTGCACATCCATCGATCAATCAAAGCGATTAGCAGAGACCCTTTCCATTGCAGTACTTACATCCCACCCACTTCAGCTCTATATACATTTCGGCCCATTTGAAAATACCTGATCTACAAGCTCACAATGCGTTCTGATGCAATACATTGCAAGCTTGTAGATCTGCTATTTTCGAAAGATTTGTATACATTTGATAACTTGAAATGGGACATGCCGCACAAAATATGGGTACTTTTATTTTTGGTATACTTTAAGTACATTTTGAGGCCAATACTTTTTGTACTTTTGCTCAAGTACATTTTGAATTCCAGACTTTTACTTATTCTGCATTGCAGTATTGATACTTTTGCTTAAGTAAAAGATTCGAGTGCTTTTTTTCACTACTGCCTCCAGTACAGCATTGTGTCCATCGCACCCAGACCTCTTCTAAAGAGAATCACAAAGCCAAGGTCAAGGTCATGGGTTGGGGAGGGCGAAGAGGAGAGGAGGGGGGGGGGGGGGGGTTTCCATGGTGTTAGTCTGTTTGTCCCAGCACGTATGTCCATATGCAAATACACGTGTTTGTGCGGCAACTCATACATGTCCATTATGTTCCCTGTGCATCCAAGCATGGCATGCACTATTATGCACAATGGGACCATACATACACACCAGGTCTGCACCAAAGGCCTTAAAGTTCACATTGATGTGGAAATCACATGTTATGCATGAAAATAGCCCAATGCTAATGCCCTGTTTTGATGGTATAGATTACACCACAATCGTTCTCTTTTAACTCATTCTGAACGGGAACCCCTTTTGGTGTTTTAAGCATTATGTTATACTTTATAGCTAGTGAAAAATAGCAGATCTACAAGTTCACAGAGTGCCGCTATATCGTGAAAATGTGGCGCAAACGTTTAATATAAATTCAAATCTTTGCTTCTTGGAGGGTCCCTGGAATAACATATTTTCAGATAGGGGTCGGTGGCCAATTACATTTTGGACCACTGATACACTACAGAAATATAGGTATTTCAGAAAACTGTCAGGATTTAGAAGACATTTTTTTAATTTCGACGCCAGGCCTAAATGGGTTAAAGCAGGAACATTGCTTGGCTACATAAAGGCCAAACGTGCTGTGAATTGAAAATCAGCCAAGTGCTTATTTGAATTTCCCACATTTGTTTCCTGCATGCTCGATCTCCACGGGACCTGATGGGAAAACATATATTTATATATATATTTATATATATATTATATATCGATCTCCACGGGACCTGATGGGAAAACATATATTTGTCTTTTATATGTATGTATCCGGGTACAGCCACAAGACAACACTAAACTCAATTGCCATGCTGTAACACTAAATAATATATTGAGCTAAAGCAAAGACATGGACATGGACATTATACCCATCTAAAATATGGCCCTACTGTATATTGGCTCTGATCTGTGAAAATTGTTACCCGCAACCCATAGCCGGCATTTAAAGTTCACATTGATGTGGAAATCACATGTTATGCATGAAAATAGCCCAATGCTAATGCCCTGTTTTGATGGTATAGATTACACCACAATCATTCTCTTTTAACTCATTCTGAACGGGAACCCCTTTTGGTGTTTTAAGCATTATGTTATACTTTAGCTAGTGAAAAATAGCAGATCTACAAGTTCACAGAGTGCCGCCATCGTGAAAATGTGGCGCAAACCTTTAATATACATTCAAATCTTTGCTTCTGGAGGGTCCCTGGAATAACATATTTTCAGATAGGGGTCGGTGGCCAATTACATATAATTTTTGGACCACTGATACACCACAGAAATATAGGTATATATTTCAGAAAACTGTCAGGATTTAGAAGACTTTTTTTTTAATTTCGACGCCAGGCCTAAATGGTTTAAAGCAGGAACATTGCTTGGCTACATAAAGGCCAAACGCAAAGTGCTGTGAATTGAAAAAATCAGCCAAGTGCTTATTTGAATTTCCCACATTTGTTTCCTGGATGCTCGATCTCCACGGGACCTGATGGGAAAACATATATTTGTCTTTTATACGTACTGTATGTATTCGGGTCAGCCACAATTAAGACAACACTAAACTCAATATTGCCATTCTGTAACACTAAATAATACAAGACATGGACATGGACATTATACCCATCTAAAATATGGCCCTACTGTATATTGGCTCTGATCTGTGAAAATTGTTACCCGCAACCCATAGCTAGCATTTAAAAAAAGAAAAAGGCAAATCACTGAAAGCACAGTTGTGTAAGCAATTTGTCATATAGGCAGGCAGGGATTTTGTCTGAGTATACAGGGCAGGCCTTTGATGTTAAAAACTCAATAAAATCAAACATTTATGTAGACCATGCAAAACTAGGCCACACATTGATTTCAGCATCTAAATTCATATTTGATCAAAAGTAAACATTCCTCGAAAGGAAAGCACCATCAGCATTTAGAAGATGAAACTCTGAACATCTGAACACAACATTTTAAGTCACTCCTTAGCTGAGGATACACCCATTCACACACACATTCATACACCGATGGCAGCGGAAACCATGCAAGGCACCAACTAGCACATCGGGAGCAATTAGGGGTTCAGTGTCTTGCTCAAGGACACTTCGACACTAACTCTGGGGGAGCCCGGGGTCGAACCTGCAACCTTGCGGCTCCCATCCAGCCACTCTACCCTTTGAGCACTGCCTGAGACACTGCCACCCTCGAGGATCTTATCAGTGTCTTACTCAAAGACACATTACTTGCTGGAATTGGTTGGCAGGCATCTGCCTAAGGCATAGGGTGAGAAGTGTAGTCACTGTCACTCCCTAGGGAGGTCCTCGCTGCACGTCCCACTGGGAGGAGACCCCGTGGCAGACCAAGGACCAGATGGGGGGGGGGGATAACATCTCCACACTGGACTGGGAATGCCTCGGGATCCCCCAGTACAAAGTGGCCAATGCTGTTTATGTAATAATTAACCCATTCTGACCTGAGATCAGATTCTAAAAATGTCAGTCGCTCTTCGATTTTTCAAAAATAGCAGACCTACAAGCTCGTATCGCGCCACTCGGTGGCGCGATATGAGCTTGTAGATCTGCTATTTTTAAATAGCTAAAGCATAACATGATGCCGACACCAAAATGGGTGCCCAGTCAGAATGGGTTAAATACAGAAATTGAATCCATGCTGGACCACACAATGCAATGATATTTGTATTCAAGTTTTTGTCTGTCAAGTTTGATATTAAAGTTTGAGGGCTGCGCGCGGGTTAAAGAGAGGTGGAGGAGGAGTGAGGCAGGTTTGCTCGGATTGGCAACGTCAGCACAATGCAAAGGTTGTACCGGAACATCCAGGGCAGTGAGAGGAGCGAGAGCAGAGCGAGAAGAACATCCAGGGCAGTGAGAGGAGTGAGAGCAGAGCGAGAAGCACATCCAGGGCAGTGAGAGGAGTGAGAGCAGAGCGAGAAGCACATCCAGGGCAGTGAGAGGAGTGAGAGCAGAGCTAGAAGAACATCCAGGGCAGTGAGAGGAGTGAGAGCAGAGCTAGAAGAACATCCAGGGCAGTGAGAGGAGTG
>NC_139712.1:46899487-46941987 GCF_964188405.1 Protomyctophum parallelum | reverse complement strand
GCTATTTTTAAATAGCTAAAGCATAACATGATGCTGACACCAAAATGGGTGCCCGGTCAGAATGGGTTAAAGACGGTTACGCCGCGGACAAAGCCAACTCGGATCGTGACAAATCATGACAATGAACACAATGTTTTGGGGCCGATCAAATAATTTATAAGAAGAAAAACGAAACAAATAAGTGTTGTCTCCTGCCTTTATTTTCTTCTTTCTAATGATTTGATCGGCCCCAAAACATTGTGTTCATTGTCGTGATTTGTCACGATCCGAGTTGGCTTTGTCCGCGGCGTATCCGTCTTTAAATAAATACATAAAAGAAAATCCTATGGTCAGAATGCATTGCATTTCATTTCCTGGGCCGTTCGTTGTTCTGAAAGGGGGAGGGACTGCGCCGCTCTATAGTGCATAACCCATTCTGACCGGGCACCCATTTTGGTGTCAGCATCATGTTATGCTTTAGCTATTTAAAAATAGCAGATCTACAAGCTCATATCGCGCCACCGAGTGGCGCGATACGAGCTTGTAGGTCTGCTATTTTTGAAAAATCGAAGTGCGACTGACATTTTTAGAATCTGATCTCAGGTCAGAATGGGTTCATCAGACCAGTGTGTGTCCGGCGGAAACCTCGTATGAATCTGATCTCAGGTCAGAATTGGATAAAGCAGCCGTACAGTAGCTGTCTTCATACAGTACCTGTGTTCCTACTGAGAGAGACAGACCTTTACATGTGAAATTGGATAGATATTCTGATTGGATATGGATATGCTGGCGATTCAGGGGTCTTGTGACGCCGTCAAAGGCAGGGTTTTCTGGGTTGAAAATCTAACCGGCCCAACGGGTTGAATCCAACCCAATCCAGTATGAACCAGTCTCCAAAGAGTCCCACTTTGGCCACGCCCGCCTCTCAGAAAACGGCTGCACTGAAAGGGCTTTCAGCATGAATAATGGCGTGAAACTAAATGAAAATGTCAGGCTGGGTGTCAGGCTAATGTATTTGTGTGAGTTTGGGACAGATATTATAGGAGTAGTAGCAAAATGTGTGTTTAAAATTCCCGGAAAAGTCTTTGGTGGAAATGGGCCTATACGGTAGATCCAAGAAAGATATTACCAGAGTTATAGGCTAAAGCGTGAAGAGGCCATAGCAATGGTTTCCAAACGGGGGATCAGGGGTTCCCCAAACTAAGTGTATACAGGTTATATCTGCACATTCCATAAGTTACAATTTAATGACTTTCAAAACCTTTTTAATACCAAATTGGCCCAAATTGTCAAATATGACAAATATGAAAAAGGCAAACATTGTGAAAATAGCCGCTCGCCGCGCCTTGCAGTTGTAGTTAGGCTATTTTCATTTCATTCCAAATGCTTGTCAGGGTGGGGGTTCCCTAACCTGACGCTGCCAGATCCAAGAAGCTTGCTACACAAATTTGTTTCACAGCTTATTGGGATCTGGGATCGCGGAAGCAAATTCGATGACGGGGCTGTTCCTTTTTTTCAAGATACTTGGTAGATGATTGGATGGGACCCTCTGTCTATCACCGTGTGGGCGTGCAAACACAACCAATCATATTGACGTGTCTAGATAGCTTCACATCCGGTTTCGCACATATCCCGCCCTTAGCTCACGCTGATTGGTTCGGTACGGAACAGATTTTTGTCAGCTCAACTCCCTGAGAGATCCCAGATGAGTGCTGTGTTGGGGAACATGGTTACCCAATACCGCCCCCATCTGGCAGCGTCAGGTTAGGGGTTCCCCAGTTCAAATATGATTATTTTGGTGGATCGCGGCCTGATATGTTTGGGAACCCGCCTTGTTCTATTAGCTCCAACATGACTTGAAAGGTTTGGGGTGGAACTTCTTCCTTGGCCTACTTGGAGTGTGCGTGCAAAGTTTCACTCCGAACAGTCTAGCTGTGCCTAGCGGAGACGGGAGGGTAAACTATAGCGGCAAAAGTGCCAGGTGTAAAGGACTATATGCCATGTGGGTGCAGGACACATGGGACAGAGCATGTTAGGTGAGACAGGGTGTCAGAATGTCACTGTTTGTTCTGTGTGTACAATATGTAAGATGTCGCTCTGGCCCCACCGGTCTGCCTCCCATCTGGATTGAACAATAATTGTCTGGGTGGACAGAAAAGGTTAAGGGTTGGACTCACTCAGAGACAGCGGAGTGGTGTCGTTTCTGGCTTAGTCATGTTCAACGCCAAAACAATGCAAACCACTGGAGAGAGAAAACATATGCTATGGGATCTAATCAACTGCAAGCACTCGCACTGCATAATAGAGGCCAGGGGAATGTGCATCGCCGTTCAGTAATGACTACAACTACTCCACTAGTCTCTATGAGCCTAACCCTTAACCCATTCTGACCTGAGATCAGATTCATACGAGGTTTTCCACTGGACACACACTGGTCTGATGAACCCATTCTGACCTGAGATCAGATTCTAAAAATGTCAGTCGTTCTTCGATTTTTTTCAAAAATAGCAGACCTACAAGCTCGTATCGCGCCACTCGGTGGCGCGATATGAGCTTGTAGATCTGCTATTTTTAAATAGCTAAAGCACAACATGATGCCAACACCAAAATGGGTGCCCGTTCAGAATGGATTAACCTTTTCGAAGTCCACCCAGACAGAAGAACCTTCGGCATCACCTTGTGCAAAAAAGGGTTACCAACTCCCCTGTTGCTTCTCTCTCTTAAAACCCACGCAGTGGCTTACAACCAGCAGACCCTTCGGCGTCGCAACAGGCCTCTCTCTCTCTTAACCCATTTAGGCCTGACATTCAAAAAAAGAAGTATTCTAACAGTTTTATTAAAAATCCATGTTTCTATGTCAGTTGTTCTCAAACATATTCATGTCAAGGAACCCCACATATGTTGTTCCAGGGACCCTCTCAGTAGCAGACTCCCTCTGAAAGAACATATATTCAAAGATTTCAGGCACCTTTTCACGATTTTTCAAAAATAGCAGACCTACAAGCTCGTAGCGCGCCACTCGGTGGCGCGCTACGAGCTTGTAGATCTGCTATTTTTCAATAGCTAAATGATGGGGGTTCCCACCCAGAATGGGTTAAAACCCACTAAGAGACTTGCGGAAAGGCGGAAAGGCGAGACCGAGTGATTGAATTCGGGGACGTAATTGAATGTAGAGGGTGAGGAGCTTGAGTGAGTGACTGTCTCGTAGGACCAGAGGTCTAGAGTACTCTTTGTTTAACGATCCCATCTCGCGCCGTGTCAGGTCTAGTTTCTCGCGCAGCCAGCTCAGTGACGGCTACGTGTCACAATCACGAGCGCTTTATGTGCCGCCCGTACGTGGTACCAACGATACCACGTGGTGAAGCCTCTCGCTCACTCCCCCTGTTCTCTCAGACGGCGGGGGAGCGCCGATGTTAATAAGGAGCACGATATAATTAATCCAAATGGAATGTTTAATGTAATTTTTTCCATTTCAAAGAAACCTCCTCCTAGCATCTTGGTGCTCTCCGGCGTTCCTCCTCTGGGTGAATAATAATAATAATCCGGGCTTTGGCGTCGCCTTCATTAGATCAAACTCAGTTCACGTGGAGTAGCCCACAGGAGCTGCCTGCTGTTGGAACACTTTGGACTGTCTTTCTTAATTTCTGTGATCCCACGGATCACAGAAAAGAAAAGAAAGATACATTCTAGACGTCTTCATATGTCTCTTTCTTTTACTTTAATTGGACACTGGAAAGCAAATTAAACGAAAGGTGTGTGTGTGTGTGTGTGTGTGTGTGTGTGTGTGTGTGTGTGTGTGTGTGTGTGTGTGTGTGTGTGTGTGTGTGTGTGTGTGTGTGCGTGTGCGCGCACCACCACAACACGGTGAACTTTCACCTGCTGACCGCAGCAACCCTGAACCGCCCTTGCCTTTGACAGACAGTATGTTATGGTAATTGGGGGCCTTCGGAGCCCAGCGCACGCCCCTGCTGTCAGTTACTGTTGTCAGAGAGCAGCACTGTTCACCTGTCACGGAGGGGGCTTGGCGGGGTCTAAGCCACAGACCGTGGGCCAGTATGGAGGAGGCTTGGCGGGGTCTAAGCCACAGACCGTGGGCCAGTATGGCGGTTTTATACGAGTCCTTCCCCCACACAGTGTTTGGTGTTCCACAGTCCACTTACAGCAGCCAAGTTAAAGCATCCGGGCTTTGAACAGACAGACATGTTGGATTCCAACTAGACCAGTATGGTAGGAAGAGAAGGGGAGAGAGGGGGGTTTTTTTAGACTCCAATGCATGGCTTTTGAAGATTACAGTAAGTCATATGGCAGCCATAAGTCTATGGTTTAGACTAGAGCACTTATGATGTAAAGCGTTTGTCAGCCAAGTCTATGGACTTTAATGTTTGTTTAGGGCACTAAGTGACGACGTACAGTAAGACGTCATGTGGCCCACATGCATGGTCTGATGGCTGCTCTCGCTCACTGCACTGCCACCTATAGGCTTTACTGGAAGCTGAACAGCCTCCGGAGATGTTTATTTTAATTCATTTTGGGACTACTAGTGTATAGAGCAGGGGTGGGCAACTGGCGGCCCGGGGGCCACATGCGGGCCCCCACCTTCACTTAATGCGGCCCTCAGGTTAATGTCAGAATACTGATATAATAATTGGTTTCAGCTGTTTACAATTCCACAACATGCAAACATGACCTGCTTTAATTACTTCAGTCTAAATTAGTAGCTCATTGCTTCAACACACGTATAATTAAAGGCATTTGAAATTAAATTAATTTTCAGGATTCCAATTCGAATATAGCAAAAATAGCCGATCTACAAGCTCAAAACGTGTCGCAGCGCGACGCGTTTTGAGCTTGTAGATCGGCTATTTTTGCTACGACAGTAATATATGGCCCTAGGGAGTGAGTGTGGAAATATAGTGGCCCTCTCCATCGTCAAAGTTGCCCAGCCCTGGTATAGAGCGTTAAAGTCCTGATGTCACTCGCTCATCCCCTGCAGGTTGCAAGGGGTTTGTGGAGGTGTTTCTCTATGGAGAGTAACATTGTTTACGACAGTCACAGTCAGTCACATTTGATGATGTCACAGTCAGTCACATTTGATGATTTGTTTACACAGTTCTTATATGAGGCGATCTATAAGATCTCCCTGTAGCCTGTGGAGATTATAACACAAATAAATAAATACACACACCTGTGGACTATTGACATGAGACTTTGATATTGGAAATATCAATGAATATACTTATATAATATAATGTCTTATATAAATACTTATATAATGTCCCCCCCCTCTCATGTGGTGCTGAAGTTTTATATAAAAAAAAAAGACTAAACCACCGACTAAAGCACCTCACCCAGTCACAGTTGCACTCAGACATTGTGAGGCCGTGCCCTGGTCTTTGTTGTAAGTCCCTTTCGCCCACTGTCAGACGGAAGACTGCAGCACAGTTCCTCCTGGCTGGGTGACTCATATCTGGTTAAATTGCGCAAGAATTACAAAAGCTGGGAAGCCGAGCTACTGTTCAAGAGTACTTCACACAGAGAGAGAGAGAGACAGAGAGACAGAGAGACAGAGAGAGAGACAGAGAGAGAGAGAGAGAGAGAGAGAGAGAGAGAGAGAGAGAGAGACATGCAATATTCAACATTGGTAGCAATGTACTCCTTCTCCAGCCCCAATCTAACTGATTTCACAGTCCCTGGCAAGTTATATGAAGCCTCCCCTTACGCTCTTTGGGCCAAACGCTATACTATCAACTGTACAATATTGTACAGCTGTTTTAGATTAACTATGTATTGATTAGTAATTAGTTGTCTTACAAAGGGAATCGAGATAGTCATTGCGAAGGAAAGTTTAAATACGCTAATGACACGGTGCTTTTAACAAGCATGCACACAACAGGATCATTCTGAAGGTTCGGAGAGCACTTGCCTGGAAAGCTTGCACGGGATGAGGAGAGTGTGGAAATCAGACATGGGAGAAGACCTTAAGAGGTTCATAGCTACTGTGGAGTCAGTACTGCTGTATGGGGCCGAGACATGGACCCTCACAGTACAACAGGAAAAAGCCCTGCATGGAGTCTACACAAGAACGCTACGAATGGCACTAGGTGTCAAATGGATCAGAAATGTGGACCTCTATGGAGACCTACCACGGGTCACGGACAAAGTCAGAGAGAGAAGGATGAGGCTATGGCAGGGCACTGCGTCAGGCACCCAGAACTTGAGGCAAGTAAATTGACCCTATGGGAGCCAACCCAGGGCAAAGCCAGGGGGGGAAAGAAGCGTACCACCTATGTAGACGTGCTGCGGCGCGACAGCTTGGCTGACAACACTGAAGAGCTCAAGAACCTGATCATGGACGGGACATTGTGGCGGGCAGCGATCCAGGAACCCCGAGTTGGTGTTGGCTAGACCTCACTCTCGCAGCTAACTAACTAACTAATGTACGTGGGAGGCAGAAATGCCCTGCAGGTACCAACCATCTGCCTGTCATGAAATGTAGTCTTTTTTGTTAGTTATACCATGCTTAACCCATTCTGACCTGAGATCAGATTCATACGAGGTTTCCGCCGGACACACACTGGTCTGATGAACCCATTCTGACCTGAGATCAGATTCTAAAAATGTCAGTCGTTCTTCGATTTTTCAAAAATAGCAGACCTACAAGCTCGTATCGCGCCACTCGGTGGCGCGATATGAGCTTGTAGATCTGCTATTTTTCAATAGCTAAAGCATAACAGAATGGGTTAAAACAACCTCACTATTCAAAAGGAGTCATAATGTGATAAATAAAACAAAAAAACTAACCAAATCAACCAATTCATTGATTCTCAAAATAATTGTTTCTTGCAGCCCTATACTGGAAACTTCCTTTTCACCTCTGCGTCTGTCGGACGGTGCAAAACACGTCAAAGCTATGTTGGTTCCCTCTCCAATTACCATACTGACTGCATGCTGTAAATTAGGCAGCTCTGAAGGGAATGTGTCTCATTATTAGCAAGAACTATTTCATGAAGTTGACAGACACTAATGGCATGATGTCACGGAAACTTAAAAAAAAACACACTGCAATTTCATGCCATGATAAAAATATATTAATTGATAGTCAGCCATGCTTAAGCACACAGTGTGATTTGAAAGGAAGGCAGAGTAGATCATGATTGTGATATGATTTAACCCATTCTGAACGGGCACCCATTTTGGTGTCAGCATCATGTTATGCTTTAGCTATGGAAAAATAGCAGATCTACAAGCTCATATCGCGCCACCGAGTGATACGAGCTTGTAGGTCTGCTATTTTTGAAAAATCGAAGAACGACTGACATTTTTAGAATCTGATCTCAGGTCAGAATGGGTTCATCAGACCAGTGTGTGTCCGGCGGAAACCTCGTATGAATCTTATCTCAGGTCAGAATGGGTTAAATATATATTAATTATACAATCTTTTCATTTTAATGTACAGAGCCCTGTCTACGGGCCTGTGACTTGGCTGGCTACTGCCTAGTACAATTGGAGCCTATCATAAACAACCTCATCCATGAAGCTGACACGGACAACCTACAGTACATGATGACGTTTTCAGGGAGCAAGGATAGTGTCACACGCACGCACACATGCACGCACGCACACACACGCAGTGCACGCACGCACACACACGCAGTGCACGCAACACCATTGCATCCCAAAATGCAGTTTATAGTTAAAGGAGAATTCCATGCTTTTTTATCTTTCTTACCTTTCTTTGTAGTTGTTATGTCCCCAACACAGAGGTCCAGGTGTGTTTTTGTGCAAAAACTCCTTATTGGCTATTTCCCCTACCATAAGCCCTAAATGAATTGCATTGAATGGAATGGGAATTTAATGGGGCAATGGGGTGTTATGCTAATTCACTTATTTCCATCGAAATAAGTAGTAAAGTGTGCCGCTTGGGATATTATTTACATTATGAAGAGAGGATATATACAAACAAATAATAATTTTGAGCGATGGAAATAAGCGAATTAGCATAACACCCCATAGCCCCATTCAATTCCCATTCAATTCAATGCAATTCATGTAGGGCTTATGGTAGGGGAAATAGCCAATAAGGAGCTTTTGCACAGAATAACACCTGGACCTCTTTGGTGGGGACGTAACAACTACAAAGAAAGGTAAGAAAGCCTTTTAGTATGGAATTCTCCTTTAAGGGACGCAATAAAACAACGACCTCATCCTGCACGGGATGCACTGTACTGTACTGTACTGTACTTCTGTAGAAAAGAGTCATCCTATAGTATCCTATAGTATCCATCCTATAGTCATCCTATAGCAGCAACAACTCTCCCCCTGGCCTGTTTCATGTGTTGGACCCACCCACCCACCACACATGCTGTCGCTCCTTCTCAATCAGTAATCTCACCTGCTCCCACTCACACCTCAATCAGTGGCCAGCTATATATACTGCCTGAGTGCCTTTGTCAGCAGCAACAACAACAACTACAACTCTACCTGAGAGCCCGCTGTCCTGGAGCCTCAGGCCTTGGTTATGCATCACTGAAGTGAGTTCAGTTTGTTCATGATGATTTGTCATTTTGTATGTTGCATTTTATTGGTTTTTTGTGATAAATGTAATCCTAATCCGTTTTCCTGAAACTGTAGATGTGTGTGATGCGCAGTGCACACATAGTCACTTTAGTATTCTTTGAAATCCAGTAATTTGTAACTTATATTAGATGATATTGAATGTTTTTGTATTTCCCATGTTTGTGTACTCCTAATATGTAGTGGTAGGCCTACACCCCTTGAGTCTAATTATTGTCTCAGGTACCTAATTGTTTGTCTATTGTTATATGCACTATTGAATTGTATGATAATTATGTTTCTCGTCTTTTAGTAAAACACATAACCGTGAAGCCTCACCACCTCCTTGCTCAAATCAAATGCTTGTCTGTGCAAAAAGAATAAAGGCTTAAACGGAACTCTCCTTGTCTGTATATTCTGACCGATGTACCATGGTGATGTGAATAGTCCATGAGTCTAAGGTGCTATTTACACGAGGATGGTGTTCATAAAAAACGGCAAAATAAAGTATCGTTTGCTGCTGTCATTTAGACGAGAACCGTGTTCACAGGAGGTGAAAACGCAACGAAGTGAAACCACCTCCCAGAGTGGAAATCTTTTAGAACGCCGTTTCCTATGGTCTCCATATAAACAGGCAAAACGGTGGATCCGCAAAACTTGTGACATCATGGCTTACGTCAGCTCTGGTCGGCTCGCCCCGTGTCCTACGTTTTTACATGGTGTCATAGGCATCAGTTGCTAGGGGAAACGAACAACAACAACCATGTCAGATAGTCCGGTTTGCTGGAGGTGTGATGAGGACGCGACGTTTGTTTACTTTCTGTGTAGAAGAAGAACGGAAGTAGTTCTACGCATGCGTGACTTATGTCTATGGTTTATATAAGCGCTGCGTCACACGGACCCCACAAGGACACGCGCCACCTAGCGACCTGGCATATATATGCATGCATGCACTTTGTAGCGTGTTCATTCAAGTGTGCGTTCTCATGTAAATGGTCCAAAAAAAATGAGAACGCAACGGGACTTTGACGTGTTATATGGAGATGGTCACCGTCTAAAAGAGGCCTAAACCTACCCTACAACTACTGTACTGTTTTTATTTTTATTTTTCCAGTTTATTTTGCTAGCTTTAGTTATAATAATCATTTATTCTTCTGTTTTCTACATGAAAATAACCCTATAAAATTAATGGGAGTTAAATGCTGCATGCAATTTGTAAAAACGGGAAAATATGACTCCTAACGTCGTTGAAGTGGGACTTGTAAAATGTCCCTGTGACTCCTCTAAAAGACCATCCCTGGACTCATTACATTGAAAACCTATTTAAATCACTGAAACGCATACATTATGCGTATACACACTTTCTGTATCCTTGCATACGCATACTGTACACATGCATGCTAATGATATACTTAGCCAAAATAGGTACTCAAATCAAATGCATGCATATATTCATAAGTGCACATATACATCACACACACACACCACTCTTTCACACACTTCTACTTGCAAAGGTGTTAAATATTCATACCTGCATTTGATCAACTATGCCGCTTTCATCTCTCAACTTGGTTCCAATCACTGTTGATTACAGCAGGCCTGTATACGTACAGCAACAACCCAGACTATGAAACCTAAACCCAACGATCACACACCCAACGACCCTCTGTCAGATGATTACAGCAGGCCTGTATACGTAACAACCCAGACTATGAAACCTAAACCCAACGATCACACACCCAACGACCCTCTGTCAGATGATTACAGCAGGCCTGTATACGTACAGTAACAACCCAGACTATATGAAACCTAAACCCAACGATCACACACCCAACGACCCTCTGTCAGATGCAGCAACATGCACTATAACAACGTCATTTGGTCTCACCACAACAACACCATTAGGCATCTCATTATGAACGAGTAAAACGGCAAGTGATTTCGTTGGAGAATCAAAGGATGTCATCACTTCACCGCTTGCAGCAAGGCATTGTTTAAAAAATCACACCTGTGTGAACTGAGTCTCTCTCTCTCTCTCTCTCTCTCACACACACACACACACAGGCAACAGTACAGCTCTCTCTCTGTTTGGCACAACAGCGCCCCTACTGGTACTAATGGTCATACTCGTGCTCATGCAGAGGTGAACAACACGGACATTGCTGTTCCTTGGAGTGCGCCACGCAAAAGAAAGTCTTGTTTGAGCCATATTAAGATTTGTAGCCTATTTCATTCCACCATTTCAGTACAGCCTACAAGGCCTATTTACGACAGCGTGAGTGTAAAGTCCTAGTGTTATAATTGAACTCTTAGCGTCAGTTTAGGCCTAATGGAAACACATGGATTTGCAGTCTCAGTTAAACTAACATTGAGGAATTTACTATGTGGATTTTACTCTTACACACGCGCGCGCGCGCACACACACACACACACACACACACACACACACACACACACACACACACACACACACACACACACACACACACACACACACACACACACACACACACACTTTCTCTCTAAATCTGGTTTTATTGGTGGATTTGGATCAATACTGCAATTCAGAAATACTCTGTTACCAGTAAAAGTTTACTTGAGTAAAAGTATTGTTAATACCAAAAGTACTCATTGTGCAGAAGGTCCCATTTCACAAAAAATCTTTAAAAAAAATTGCAGATCTACAAGCTCACAATGTGTTACGATGCGATGCATTGTGGGCTTGTAGATCCGCTATTTTTTTAAATTGCCAAAATGTAGGCCTATATAGGGCTGAATCAATGTATGTTTTGTAATAATCTAAAACTACAATCTATAGTAGGCCTATCTATAGTAATCTATAGTAATCAAAGTTTTCAAATTATTTTAGTGGAGTAAAAGTAGGCTACTTAATTGCCTCTAGTGGAATAGAAAAAGTACTGAAAATTGGAAATACTAATAAAGTAAAATATCTCAAAATAGCTCTACAGTACTTGAGTAAATGTACTTATAGTTACACCATAAAAAGGCTGGAAAGGAGCCAGCTGAGGTGGTCCGGGCATCTGGTTAGGATGCCACTCGGGCGCCTCCCTAGGGAGGTCCTCGACGCATGTCCCACTGGGAGGAGACCCCGGGGCAGACCAAGGCGCAGTTGGAGGAAATACATCGACTCACTGGCCTTGGAACGTCTCGGAATCCCCCAGGAGGAAGTCACTAATGTTGCTCGGGAGAGGGAAGTCTGGAGCTCTCTGGTGGAGCTGTTGCCCCCGCGACCCGACTACGGATAAGCGGTTGAAGATGGATGGATGGATGGAGTTACACCACTGTGCACTGTCTGATCTCTCCCTCCCTTCTCGTGCGCGTCTATATGGTTTATAGTTCAACTCTATGGACAAACATTATTCCAGCCTACTGTGGTAAATGTTGCATGCAGCGATCATTAAAAGCCGCGGATATAAACGGCGCCACATTATTAGGCATCATCAGACTCAATTCAAAAGTTGCTGACTGCAGTGTAAATAACTTCCAAGTCAAATTTAGCCAACAGCACGTTTACGTTTGCAAAGGTATAGACAATCGTTTTAAAATAGATAGATTATACTCGGGACGTGATCGTGATCTAGAGTCAGCCGGTCACTTTAATACGGCTGAGTATAGCCTATGACGATAACCTCATGGACACAGCAGGTCCGACTGCAGACACGGTCTCACTCACAACTCATCTCGTAATATTGGACGCTCCCTCCCACTAATAATAAACGCGTCCATCTCGGTAGGCGGGCGTAAGTTGCAGGTATTATTGTATATATCTCACTCACCTGAAGTCCAAAATTCGGTCGGCTATTAAATGTTCGCGATCAGATTGGGAAGGAATACGCGCACTCCGGCCGGGCGCGGGTAAAAGCAGGCTATCCATTCACTGCAGTCTGCAGCGCGCACGGGCACAGCACGCCACGCAGCTCCAAAGAGTCAAAGACGCGTCCTCCTCCTCCTCCCCCCCTGTGGATGTCACGGAGGCTGAGGGGACTCAACCCTCCCCATTGGCTGCTATGCACATGTCCCCATGCAGGTGGGGGGGGAGGAAGGGGGGGGGGGGGGGTTAGAGAGCGAGAGAGAGAATAATATATAGGTTGGTTGAATGAGGGCTTTTGAATAGGCTAATTAATTTGGTTATATGTTTCTGAAAGTGTCACTGGCAGTAACTGCATCATTTTGTTGAATAAATGAATCAATTATTTATTCACCTAAACTACTTTGGCTAAACAGGCCAAAGTAGGTGTGTGTGTGTGTGTGTGTGTGTGTGTGTGTGTGTGTGTGTGTGTGTGTGTGTGTGTGTGTGCGCCCACATGTGTACAGAACGTCTGTAATCCACGTAACTCGAGAACCGTTGGCCCAGCCGCCCCACCGACTTCAAATTTGAACCGTTGGCCCCACCGACTTCAAATTTGAACCGTTGGCCCCACCGACTTCAAATTTGAACCGTTGGCCCCACCGACTTCAAATTTGAACCGTTGGCCCCACCGACTTCAAATTTGACACACGTGTTCCACACCACTGCAGGGGGTGCAGTGCCCGGTGTCGAGTCGGTCGGACCCACGGTTGTCCAGAACCGTGGTAATGTATTTAAAATGTGAACGTGCGGGAGACTATTCCTGCTGAGGCCGCAGATGCTATAAGTGTATGAACTCTATGGTACGGTGCTTTGGATAAGAGCATCTGCCTACGTTATGTAAAGAACTGAAAAACACTCTAACATAAAGACTGACCTTCTCAAGTCACACAAGATTTCCACAAACAAAAGCATGTTATGGAGCATAATGGATGGTGATTATAGCCGAAGTGGAAAAGCAAAGTCAATATATTAAATTTGTTTCTCCTGTTTACTCCAGTCCTAGTATTCATCATGACAATAACTAAAATAGCTTCCAATTTGCTGACAATTGGAATGACTCTTCCTCAGACTTGCCCACACTGTTAGAGGCTTCTTCCACATAAAGCATTATTTGAGTGAGTGTAACAGAGTTAAATAGTTAGTTAAATTGAGTTGTTCATTTGCCCCCTATTGAGCAGTACCAGACATAGCACTTTGATTCACTGCATATCACACTGTTTGTCCTAGTGGTGTTCCCGTAGCTGCCGCTCTGTATGTCCTAGTGGTGTTACCGTAGCTACCTCAGAGGATTCCGTGTTCCTATGAGGTGAGAGGGCTCTTTGAAAACACTGTGATGTTATTTTATGTTTTTGCTATGAAATAGTGTTCATTTCAGCTGTAAATTGAAGCATACAGTGTCTAATATACATATGACGTTGGGTCATTATGATAATATGAATCTGAGTGCAATGAATCTTTTTGTAAACAGCTTTTGGTTTATCACGGGGACTAGTGATGACGTCACGCAGTGTTAGTCTTTTTGCGCGAAAATAAAGTGAGTTTACTTTTTGTGTTGTGTTGCCCACAGACAGTCTGAGGCTATGCAGTGGACCAGTTCCAACAACAAATAAGTGTTTTATTTGTCTGTGCTTACAGGTATGTGCTATATATATTGTACCAACTATAACTTGTTATAATTTAATGTTTTGATGGTAGTTCTTCTGTGATTACAAACTCAATGTGAAGCCCAGTATGCTGCTAGGGTATTCTCATTTCAATATTGTATTTGTATTAAAGATCTCTTATAATAAAATGAAAACATGTATTAGACAGATAAGCTACTGTTATTGGTCAGGCTAAAAAAAAGAGAGGATTCCGTGTTCCTATGAGACAGTCTGAGGCTATGCAGTGGACCAGTTCCAACAACAAATAAGTGTTTTATTTGTCTGTGCTTACAGAATAAACTGTCTTCTGATGTTCCTGTTGTGTCCTTGACTACTAAAAGAAGTCCGTTACACTGGTGCCGTGACCCGGATCATCAAGATCAATTCAACATTGGTCGCCGTGGGTGCTACACAACGCAAGTGACTTACAGCGTATGGCATGAACGAGAACAGTGTTGTTTTAGATATGGAGGACTCTGCTAGCCCAGTTCTGCCAAGGAGGGGAGGTGTTCCCTTTACTGATATGTCACAATATGTCACCAGGAGTTATGCCAGTGGGGGGGAGGGGGATTCCCGGCATGGTGCTGACAGTGGGAGGGGTACGGGGCGGTCTCAAGGCCGAGGTGGTACTCCTGTTCGTCAGTTCATGGGGGAGGGTCTTCACACTTCCACACCCGGTAGTGACACTGATGTTATGAATCACCTCACGGATATGGTGGGACAGTTGGGTGCACAGATTGGGGAGTCCATTGTTCAAAAGTTGATGTCAGCTGGAGTAGTTAACATGAACAGTGCTCCACAAAGTACTCCAACCAGTCAGTACCCAACCAGTAGCATTAACAGTCATGAGACTCCGCATGTGACAGTTCATGTTAAGTCAGACAGAGAACCTCAGACGTTCAATGGAGATTGTGATAAGTATTCAGTTCAGGAGTGGATTGATTTAACTGATAACCATTTCAAAAGACATGCCATACCTGTTCATGAACAGGGTGATGAAATCATGTGTCGGTTGAGGGGGAAAGCCAGGGATGTTGTGAGGGTTGCTTTACGCAGTGATACATCCATTAATGTTACACAACATCCTGAGCTAATTTACAATGTTCTTCTTCAGTATTTTGAGGATGCTTCCTCGTGTCTCCCTATGGCAGATTTCTATGCCACCCTGCCCAAGCACAGAGAAAGCCCAGTTGACTACTGGATTAGGTTGAACAATGCAGCTGACTTAGCTGTAGCAGGGCTGCGCAGGCAGGGAAAGCGACCAGGGAATATGAGTGATGAAGTAGCACTCATGTTTGTTAAACATTGCCCTGATCAAGAGTTGTCCTGCATTTTGAAATGTAAGCCGATGCATGAATGGACAGCAAGAGATGTTCAAAAGAGGATTGATGATTATCAGAGAGAGGTGAGGGCGAGTGGTAGGATTAGTGGGGTAGCGCAAATGAAGAGCCACAATGCTGTTGTCATGTTTGAGCAGCCCAGTCCATCTATGTCTGAGCAGTGCAGTGACTCAGGGCCCTCTTGTCCTCCTCTCTCATCTCAGTATCAGCCGTATCATCATCCTCCTCAGCCTTCTAATGCTTCAGATCCATTTCAAGGTCAGGTCGGTTGTACCCCATGCCCTGCCACTGTGCCGGTTGTGGCCCAAAATCTTCAGCAGACAGAAGAGAGACTCCTCAATCGGATGGTTGACATGTTTCAGGGGATGATGGAGAAAATGCAGCAGCGCAATACGGCTGCCCCAGTGCGAGGTGGAAGGTCCCAGCGTGCTCCCGGTGAGAGGCGTGCCAGAGAGACAGCCTGTCGGGTTTGTAAAGACTCTAGTCATACCACAGTTTCTCACTGCATGTCTGACAGACTGTGTTTTTCCTGTCTGGCCCCGGGCCATATCAAAGCTGACTGCCAAGCCAATAATCAGCCATCTCAGCCCCAGTCTGGGGGAAACTAGTGGATCTGTGTTCTGAGGGAGGCAATACAGATCTGGATATACACTCCCAAAATTGTGATGTGTCTGATATTGAGACGGTTTACATGTCTGTGAAAGCTTCTTGTGATGACACAGAGGTTGTGCATCAAAACATACACCGAGTTGGCAGCAGTGACAGTCTTTTCTACACACCTGTGGCTATGGGTGATAAAGTGACAATGGGGGGTATGTTGGACAGTGGGTCTATGGCTTGCAGCATCAGTGAGGCTGCAGAGGTGAAGCTCGTAGAAGCTGGAGTGATTACTAAAAATGATCAGATTGATGTGAAAGTTGTCCTCATAGGATGTGGTGGGCAACGTGTCAAGCCTAAGTCTGCCTTTAACGTGAAGATGGAAGTGTATGGTTGTAAGATGTTGGTTCCCACACTGGTTGTCTCGGGTCAGCACGATGACCTGATACTGGGCACCAATGTGATCAAGCACATCCTACGTGAATCTAAAATGTGCGCCTCTTATTGGAAGGCTGTGTCTGGTCCCTGTTCTGCAAAAGACCCTGAAACCGAACAGTACCTGTCAATGCTCTCTGGTTTGAGTCCGTGGAGAGGGGATAGCATTCCTGACAAAGTTGGCACTGTGAGATGTAATTCAGCTGTCTGCCTTGAACCTGGCCGAGAGTATCTTGTATGGGGGAAACTACCTGTGGACACCATTGTATCTCCAGGTAGCACTGTTATGACGGAGCCTACATCGTCTCGTTCGGCCCCCAGGGGAGTTTTAGTGGCTAGGATAGTTACACCATTGTGGGGTGACAGATGGGTGCCTCTGAAGCTCATTAATACGTCCCACAAACCTGTGATGCTGAGGCGTAATTCGAAGCTGGCTGATGTTTATCCCTGCATGGCACTCGAAGACATGGATGTTGCTGAGCAATGGAAGGTTCCCGTGGTCAGCTGTGCTCAGTCGGCCACGCCTGTCACTACTGACAATCAATCCGTTATTGATAAGCTGAAATCCATGGGGCTGAGTACTCTTGATGTACAATCTTGCGATGTGTCTGAGGAGTGCAGGGGGAGGATGGCTGACCTGATTGAACGGTATGAAGCCATTTTTTCACGCCATCATCTTGACTGTGGGGAAGCAAAAGAATTTGTACACCGCATTCATCTCGTTGATCATAGACCATTCCGGCTGCCGTACAGGCGAGTGCCCCCTAGCCAGTATCAGAAACTACGTCAGGTGCTGTGTGAAATGGAGGAGAAGGAGATCATTTCAAAATCCTCCAGTGAGTACGCATCACCGTTGGTGCTGGTGTGGAAGAAGGATGGGAACCTCCGGTTGTGTACGGATTTCCGCTGGCTGAACAAGAGGACTCTGAAGGATGCTCACCCCCTCCCCCATCAAGCTGACTGCCTGGCTGCCCTAGGTGGCAACTGTCTATTCAGTTCCATGGATTTGACTTCTGGGTATTATAACATGCCACTGCATCAAGATGACAGGAAGTACTCAGCCTTTACTACTCCTATGGGCCTGTATGAATACAACCGTCTTCCGCAGGGCCTCTGCAACAGCCCTGGGAGTTTTATGCGTATGATGACCAGCATTTTTGGAGACCAAAACTACTTGAGTTTGCTATGTTATTTGGATGACCTCTTGGTATTTGCGCCGGACGAAGAGACTGCTTTGGAGCGCCTTGAAATGGTGTTTGAGAGACTGCGGTCTCACAATCTGAAGTTGGCCCCCAAAAAGTGCTTCTTTCTGAGAAAGTCAGTGAAGTTTCTCGGTCACATAATAGATGAGAATGGTGTGTCCACAGATCCCAGCAAAGTGGAGAGCATCTCTGCAATGACCAGTGCTGACTTAATGGAGCCTGATGGTGTGACCCCATCGCAGAAGCGAATACGATCATATTTGGGGTTAATTAATTACTATCAGCATTACGTGCCTCACTTTTCTGCTGTCGCCAAACCGCTCTTCTCTCTATTGAAGGGTGTAAAGAAAAGAGGGAAGACTGGGAAGTGCAAGGTGTTGAATAAAAAGTTGACTGCAGCAGATTGGACCCCGGCGCAGGAACAGGCATTCGAGGGCCTGAAGACAGCCGTGGTTAATACAGTTGTCCTGGCTCACCCGGACTTCACTCGCCCCTTCATGCTATCGACTGATGCGTCCTTAGATGGTATTGGTGCTGTGTTGTCGCAGGTTCCGGAAGGCGAAATTAGAGCCAGGCCCATCGCATTCGCCAGCAAATCACTATCTCAGTCTCAGAGGAATTATCCAGCCCACCGTTTGGAATTCCTGGCCTTGAAATGGGCCGTCTGTGATAAATTCAGTCATTGGCTGAAGGGGCACAAGTTCACGATCTGGACTGACAATAACCCGCTGACTCACATCTTGACGAAGCCTAAGTTGGACTGTTGTGAGCAACGTTGGGTGGCCAAGTTGGCTAGCTACGACTTTGACATCAAATATGTGCCGGGTCCTCAGAATGTGGTGGCGGACGCCCTCAGTCGTGTACCATTTGTTGGATTCAGGCTGTTGTCAGAGCCTTTTCCGAGTCTCCTTTCTGAAGTCAAGGGTGTCTCAAGTGTTTCTGTTCAAGGGGCCTTCAGGTCATCCTGCGGTCTGAGACAATCTGATTCGGTGAGCTCCAAATCATCCAAATGTAGCCCTGTACTTGCGCATACTCAGTTCATTGAGTTGGAGGATGTGTCTGCCATTGTGGAGTCACACATGGAGTGGGAGACTGGTGCGAGGGTCCGTGCTGTGGCGGCATTACAGTGTTTGCCGCAGTTGTGTTCGCCTGGAATAGACTCATTGCCAGCCTATACAGAGAAAGACCTACGTGATAAACAGTTGGAGGACGGGGTTCTCTCTCGTGTTTTGTATTATGTGGAGAGAGGTCGACGTCCTTCTAAACGAGAGAAGGTGAGGGAATCTGTCACAGTCGTGAGGTACTTAAAGCACTGGGAGAAACTTGTCGTGGACGATGGTGTGTTGTACCGGATTTCAAGAGATCTTGTCACTAAGGCAAAGCGATTCCAGTATGTGGTCCCACTATCGCTCAAGGATGTGGTTTTGAGGGGTGTTCACGATGATGCAGGACATCAGGGCCAGTTCAGGAGTCTTGGATTGACTAGGCAGAGGTTCTTCTGGCTGAACCTTGACAGAGACGTGAGGGACTATGTACGCAACTGCCATCGCTGCATTGTCACAAAGACGGTTGAGCCTGAGGGGAGAGCTCCCCTAGAAAGTATAACATCTGCCAGGCCATTGCAGCTTGTTTGTATTGATTTTTGGTCAGCTGAAGACTTTAGAAATAAGTCAATAAATGTCTTGGTTGTGACTGACCATTTTACGAGGATGGCACAGGCATTTACCTGCAAGGATCAAACTGCTAAGCAGGTGGCACGAGTTCTTTGGGACAAATACTTCTGTGTCTTCGGGTTTCCAGAACGGATTCACAGTGATCAGGGGGCGTCATTCGAGAGTGAGCTCATCAGTGAACTTCTCAGGGTTTCGGGCATTAGGAAATCTCACACGACCCCTTATCATCCGATGGGAAATGGAAGTGTGGAGCGGTTTAATAGGACCCTTGGCGGCATGATTCGTGCCCTGGCACCTGACAAAAAGGTTGACTGGCCTCGGCGGTTGCAAACATTAACATTCATGTATAACTGCACAGTCAGTGAGTCGACAGGGTATGCTCCCTTTTACCTCATGTTTGGCCGGGTTCCCCGTTTGCCCATTGATGTCCTCTTTCGAACTGTTCTTAATGACTCCAATGTGACGTGCTATGACAAGTATGTAGCATCTCTCACTACGGATCTGGAGGAAGCGATGATCATTGCTCAGGAGCACGCAACTAAGGAGCAGAACAGGCATGCTAAGCTCTACAACAGGAGGGTGAAGGGTTCTGCTATTGAAGTTGGTGACAGGGTGCTCTTGGCAAATAAGAAGGATAGAGGGAAGAGGAAAGTTGCTGATAGATGGGAGTCGACAGTTTACACCGTGGTGGACAAAAACGCTGACACTCATACATATAGGATTTGTGACACAGTCACTGGACTGGAGAAGGTGGTCCACAGGAATCTGATCATGTCGGTCAATTTCCTCCCTGTGGATGTCTCGGATGAGGCGCCTGATTCTGTTCATTCTGGTTCTGTGGCTTCATGTCGCACAGGCGTTAGTATGAGGTCCTTGGTGGAGAGTGTTTCTGAGGGAGAAAGTGTGATCCCTTGTGATGGACCTGTAGGGACTGATATCGGGGGTTCATCTACGCCCGACGGGGAGAGGCGTGACTCTTTGGCTGATCCAGGTACTGTGGATTCTGATGGGCGGACCCGGGATTGGGTTTCGCAACTGTCTGTGTCCGATCATTCCCAAGCTGATGTTTCTGATGGTGGGAGTGAGAGTTCGGTGCCCCAGGATGGTTCGGAACTGTCTGCGGATCAACGGGATGGTCAATCTACGGACTATGTTCCCGGATCATTACCGGCAGTTGACACTGATATTGGTTCTGACGATCTTGAGAGTGTGGGACGTGCAACATCTTCCTGTGACTCAGTAGCACAGTCTGATGGGGTAGAGGACGCACAGTGCACTCTTGGTCCAGATTTGTCCTCTTCTACGCAGACTAGGTCTAGGTATGGCCGCATCATCAGACCAGTTGATAGGCTGATACAAACTATGTCGAGGCAGGATGTTATAGATGACACTACCTTCCATGGTTAACCGAGTATGGTGGTTTGCATTGTGCTACCTTTGTGTTTATGAGGTACTTTGCTTTTGTTTTTGTTTTGTTTTTTTTCTTTTTATGTACACAGTTTGTGAGGGTCCTGTGGGGTGTATAAGGCACTCTGCTACCAGTTGCTGGGATGAGAGTTTGGTTTTACTTTCATGCCACTTCGCCCTAAGGGGTACTTTCGAGGTTGGTTTTCTAAATGAAGACCCTATTACTGTGATATACTGTGTATTTTGAATGCTTGCTCAATGTTGTCAAATTTCGGTGGGGGAGAGTGTAACAGAGTTAAATAGTTAGTTAAATTGAGTTGTTCATTTGCCCCCTATTGAGCAGTACCAGACATAGCACTTTGATTCACTGCATATCACACTGTTTGTCCTAGTGGTGTTCCCGTAGCTGCCGCTCTGTATGTCCTAGTGGTGTTACCGTAGCTACCTCAGAGGATTCCGTGTTCCTATGAGGTGAGAGGGCTCTTTGAAAACACTGTGATGTTATTTTATGTTTTTGCTATGAAATAGTGTTCATTTCAGCTGTAAATTGAAGCATACAGTGTCTAATATACATATGACGTTGGGTCATTATGATAATATGAATCTGAGTGCAATGAATCTTTTTGTAAACAGCTTTTGGTTTATCACGGGGACTAGTGATGACGTCACGCAGTGTTAGTCTTTTTGCGCGAAAATAAAGTGAGTTTACTTTTTGTGTTGTGTTGCCCACAGACAGTCTGAGGCTATGCAGTGGACCAGTTCCAACAACAAATAAGTGTTTTATTTGTCTGTGCTTACAGGTATGTGCTATATATATTGTACCAACTATAACTTGTTATAATTTAATGTTTTGATGGTAGTTCTTCTGTGATTACAAACTCAATGTGAAGCCCAGTATGCTGCTAGGGTATTCTCATTTCAATATTGTATTTGTATTAAAGATCTCTTATAATAAAATGAAAACATGTATTAGACAGATAAGCTACTGTTATTGGTCAGGCTAAAAAAAAGAGAGGATTCCGTGTTCCTATGAGACAGTCTGAGGCTATGCAGTGGACCAGTTCCAACAACAAATAAGTGTTTTATTTGTCTGTGCTTACAGAATAAACTGTCTTCTGATGTTCCTGTTGTGTCCTTGACTACTAAAAGAAGTCCGTTACATGTGCAGGCCCTGCAGCTGGGGGAAATGCTTTGAAGCATGAATCATGTCTAAAGTGCTTCTTTCTGCACACTACTGTCAGCTTTATTGACACATTTATTGTCAATTTTCATCCCACAATTTTGTAACCTATTCTTCACCTCTGTGTCAATTATCTAACATGATCCTCGTTAGCAGCTCAACAAATGCTTTCTGTTGACACAGCCCATAAATCTGGTTAATATAATAATTAATAATATCATAATGTTTTGTGGCATTATGCCCCCATTGCCCCCATCATGTAATGATGGCCACTGGCTGCTGTCGGGTTCAGGATTAAATCTGTGGAAGTCCTCCAAGTCCTGTCCTCTAAAAACAAAATACTTTGCTTATATCTGTGGAAGTCCTCCAAGCATCCACTTTAGTGCTGTCCTGTCCTCTAAAAACAAAATACTTTGCTTATAGTGCAAAAATGCGGCGAGCCAGAGGGATTTGAGCATTTTGGCATCATGTTTAATCAGGAGATCAGCTTTGAGGTGAATGACTGCTGCCCTTGACTCCATCACAGGCTGCACTGAAGCCGTGGATTATCACAGCCCCCCCCCCCCCCCCCCCCCCCCCCCCGCCAATTTATAGTTCAATAATAGAGATTTCTGCACCACGGCGTGGTGGTGGTGGGGGTGGTATGGGGAGAATGAAAGTCTATATTGATCACGGAGTATACTACAGTGCATACATAGTAAACTCACATGTACTACAGTCTACACTCTGTGTTTTACTTTATCTTAGAGGTACAAAAGATATGCCCCTCTACCCCCCTCCCTCCCTCTCTCTCTCTCTCTCTCTCTCTCTCTCTCTCTCTCTCTCTCTCTCTAATTTTAGTCATAGCCAATTCCCCCCCTTGCCAGTCAATTCAATTCAATTCAATTCAAAGGGCTTTATTGGCATGAGAAAACATACGTTTACATTGCCAAAGCAGAAAGAACAATACAACAATACAGCAATACAATCAAAACAAAAATTATGTACATTGAAAGTCAGGATCTTCAATAGATCAACTTCTATGTACCAAGATCACTCGATGCAGGTATAGTGCAGGAATATACACAATGATTAGTCTTTAGGGTGGTTGTGTTCCATTTGATATCCTTCTCCTATCACAGCAGCTCACAAATCTTGCTGCTGTGTTTGCACATTGTTGTACTTCGCCCAGCAGGTATGGGAGTTTTTTGTCATTGGTCATGTTTTCAAAATCTCCGTGTGTGGTTGTAATCTGTGGGAAGTATGTGTCTCTGATGTCTTGGTACAATGGAGAGATGGTTAGGAAGTGTAGCTCGGTTTCCACTTCATTTAGTGTGCAGTGGGTGCATAGTCTGTCTTCTCTCGGGATACAGGTCTGCCTATGACGGCCTTTCTCGATCGCGAGACTGTGCTCACTGAGTCTGTACCTAGTTAAGATTTTTCTTTGTTTGGCCAGTCACTGCCAACTCCTACTTGGTGGTGTGGGGGGAGGGGGTGTAAACAAACACACATCACACATCTGTCTCCACCAATACACATGGAGTCTCTGTATGCAGTCACTCATGTTCAGGAGGAGGAGAGGGTTCACCTGGAGTGCGTTACGTAACACGTGTGGAGGAACATGCCAATGCCTCCGAGCAACTTGATGAAGTTGGCAGTGCCGTGCAGCGGCAGAGAACATCCTCCCCTGCCAGCTACTGTACCAACACGTTTACACTTTGGTATTTTAACAATTACATACCTACGGTATGTGAACTGTTCACTTGTCCTCAATGTGTTTCTGAATATCATCTTGCCTTGGCTAGTAGGCTATAGTAGTTAATTTCACAGACGACAACAGCAGCTGTGGGGGGAACAGTGTTCAATTGTTATAGTTCCTATTATATATAGGTTTGGGAATTAGTGTTTTAGTCTTTCATGCCATGCTTTACATGAGGATCAGCTGTCTCACAATGAGGGTGTCAGAGTTCAAATAAACTGGACTGACTGCTGTGTATACTGTAGGTGGCAGCATAATATTCACTCTGTCACGCTGGCATGCATAGCTTTTATGTTTTAACGGCCTTGCTAATGTTTACAATTCCCAAGATCAAACCTGGAGTGAAGCAAATACAACTTTAAATGAATCATCTAAAACACTCTCGCTCAGGTTGTTTGTTTAGTCATGTCAAAGGTAATTTGATTTTGAAGTGCATTGCACTTAAAACCTCAGACTAATTTTCCCCACTCACTATTGGATTGGCACCACTTAAAACTGCAGACTGGGCTTTTTCACAGCCATATGACTTATGAGGGACATTTCATTTGCCTGCTGCCCAAGTGGCTTTTTCTGAGACTGACCCAAAACCATGTTGCCCTCTGAGGCATGCACATAGTACACTGATGGAAATGCTCTATTTAAACCCATACATACAGTCAGACACAGAAGAAAAAGCTCAAATTCTGCACATCCTTGTGCATGCACGTGTGCGAATTCTGCTTGATCCCGAGTCATAAGGCAGGGTCTTGTTTAATCCATAATTCAATACCATGTATGAGTATATCATATGTCTGAAGAAACCGCTCCCAGCTGTGCCAATCAGCACCGAACAGAACTCAGGACCAGAGCTGAATATGTCAGTTTGATCGTCTCTAAGAGACGTGGTCTCCATGCTCTACTACTTATACCATTGAACATGTGACACCGGCCTATTAAATGTACAGGAAATTGCTGTGGAGCTGTCCTGTCATTAATAAGTCTTTGCAGTGAGAAAATGAACTTTGAAGCCTTCTTAGAATAATAATGCTTCTGCTGAGCAGCTGAACTGGGAGAGGACAGTCCAAAGAACTGTCTCTTTGCTAGGGGCCCATTAACCTCGCATCACCAGGCTTTCCACCGCCTCGGAGGAAAGCCTGGTCTCTGTTTCAAAAGTCCGTATGATCCGGGCTGGGGCCGGATGATGTGGTTACGTCATGTTGTAGTATTGTTTTGTAGTCGCCAGACAGGATGAACAGGCGGCGGCAACTTCCTTTTCCCTCTCAATAAAAGCTCTCGTAAGCGAGAGCTTTTATTGAGAGGGAAAAGGAAGTTGTCGCCGCCTGTTCTTCCTGTTTGTTGTAGGCAAACCATTGCCTACAACATGACGTAAGCATATCATCCGGCTCCAGCCCGGATCATATACCGAAATGAAATGGTGCCCAGGCTAGGGGCCCATAGGCCCCAGAGGGACAGTGCATGGCCTGCTGTGTGCACACGACCTGTCATCACACTGTAGAGATGATAATGTTGACCAAACGTTCCAGACCAGACGGCTACTTAGTTGTCACAGTGTCATGTGTTATTGACGGAAGTAGGAGCAGTAGGAGGTTAGTGGCTATACTACTGTTCCGTAGTTCGTTATATCATTACGTATATACGTAGTCTTCATTTGCTTTTGCAAGTTGTTTCCTACCATTGAAGAGACAGTTGCAGTACCTTTTGATGAGTTGGTGATGGGCATATACTTTTTGGTAGCTTTTTGGTAGCATATACAAGCTTTGCTGTGAAATATCCAGCACCATACACCGTACACCTCTAATTGTCTCCACCAAGCCGAAGGCATGGGGGGAGAGTATGTTTTGCACTCCGTCCGTCCGTCCGTCCGTCCGTCCGTCCGTCCGTCCGTGTGTCCGTGAGCAGCTAATCTCGGCCACCGTTAACCTGGTCGATGCCAAATTTTGCACACACACTCCCTGGATGCCAACGATGAACCTCTGCCCCAAACTTTCCAGAACGGCCTGTTATAGCGCCACCAGGAGGCCGCTTTGTGCAAAACAAGTTTTTGCACAGTACACCTACAGATTTTGTCCAAACATCACGCAAATTGGTACACAGTCTCTCTAGAGCCATTCAACGAAACCGGTCTTTCAGATTTCTCAGACTCCATCCTGATTGGTTAAGATTGGCTTCCAAAGTTCACAGGAGTGCTCAGTTTCAAACAAAATGCTGCAAATCATGAACACATCGCGTGATTTCCGTGAAATTGTGCACCCACATTCCCACTAGGCCGAGGACGAAATGCCACATGAACAATTTCAACTCAGCCTCAAGGTGGCGCTATAACTGGCCGAAAAGTGTTTTTACCTCTAACTGCACGGATCTGTGGATAACTTTGTATGCCAACTCCCTAGTTTACTTTTGTTGCCCTTTTATCCAACCACCAGATGAAGGCAAGCTGCAATGTCCTACATTCCTATCCTGGTGGAGACCTGTGCCCAGAAGGGCACTTTTTCTAGTTATATTATGTTAATATTCATGCACAGCATTTTTCAAATCAGTTTAGGTAGCCACATAATTGTAATTCCAACTCGTATCCCAGTTAATACAGTGACTTATTTACAGATTATATTAAGGTCTTTATACGATTAAATACTGTTATAAAGGGTAATGGGATCCGCTGTTGTTGTAGCAAAATGTTCTCAGGGAAGGCGAGGTGGTTATGAGTCAACAGTCTCCAGAGATTGTCTCCAGTGCCTGCTGGCCTGAGTTCAAGTCCCTCCAGAGCCTCTGTCCTCTGCCACTTTCTATGTTAATGTGTAATTAACACACACACACACACACACACTGACACACACACACACACACACACACACACAAACACACAGTTTTTTACTTTAGTTCTTGAAATGCTTAAGGTTTTCTTTTTAATATTTAATTAAAATATACAGAATAATTAATTCTGAATCATTCTAACAGCTCCTCATGGGACGGGTTTTAATTTACGATGCTCTATTCAGAATCTTCCAAAGGTCCTCCTTTTGGTGTCAAAGGAAGAGTTTAGTGTCTTTATCTATAGCAATGCTACAACAATACGCTGCATACATATTTAAATGGCTGAGTGGGTTTTAATGGGGTGTGTTTATGCCATTCTGACCGGGCACCCATTTTGGTGTTAGCATCATGTCGTGCTTTACCTATTGAAAAATAGCAGATCTACAAGCTCGTATCGCGCCACCGAGTGGCGCGATACGAGCTTGTAGGTCTGCTATTTTTGTAAAAATCGAAGAACGACTGACATTTTTTAGAATCTGATCTCAGGTCAGAATGGGTTAATCAGACCAGTGTGTGTCCAGTGGAAACCTCGTATGAATCTGATCTCAGGTCAGAATGGGTTATGCCAAAGGTGCCTCAGCTTTCTGCACGGGTCAATTAGGCTGTGGATCTGCATGCTAGCAATGAGACCATTTCAATGCCGTTCCCTTCTTTGCAGACTGTGGGCGACTAACCCATTCTGACCTGAGATCAGATTCACACGAGGTTTCCACTGGACACACACTGGTCTGATTAACCCATTCTGACCTGAGATCAGATTCTAAAAATGTCAGTCGTTCTTCGATTTTTCAAAAAATAGCAGACCTACAAGCTCGTATCGCGCCACTCGGTGGCGTGATATGAGCTTGTAGATCTGCTATTTTTCAATAGCTAAAGCATAACATGATGCTGACACCAAAATGGGTGCCCGTTCAGAATGGGCTAATTTGACAAACTGATAAGGTCTTTGCACTCATGTAGTATTCCTCTGTACACACAGCGAACATGAGGATATGACTATAGTGGTAATTTGCCTTTATTAATATGGCCTTTCCCCGCCATTTCTGAGAACACCCTTGTGGTCTTTTTTTCTAGGAGTTGTTAGGTAATAATGGTACTATTGGTACTCTCATACATTTGGGCCTTTTATTTCTTTCTCACCTTTATTTATTCTCGGAATACAGTTGAGGCCTACTGTAAGGAAACATACAGGATGGATTATAATTTATAACTCTTGATCATTTATCACATGCCATGACAGTGCACTAAATACTATAGCCTACTGGTCTTAGTGAGAGAAGACAGATATAAGCACCACAATAAGTAGTAAGGGATGATTCAACATACCTCTCTGCTGGCACACACCCTGCTGATCAGCAGATTAACAGTATAGGCCTATTTAATATTCTCAAAAGGCTAAACTTTCCCAGATCATGGGTTTGGTATCGGCAAAGTGGCAAGCATTCATGTTTCTAACACACAACGCAGTATTCAAGATCATTTATGAATGAAGCAATTTATTTAGCAAGATTTCGGTCTACTGACCTTCTTCAGGCTTGCTAAATAAATACATTGATTGTGCGCACATCTGAGTGTGTACTTTTCTCATGTTCCCTTTGTGGCTCCAGCACCTCTCTTAAGTTTTTTCAGCGGATGAGAGCGGTGGTTCTTTTTACATTTTTGTATGGTTTGAAATAATATGGTTAATCCATAATTCAATACCATGTATGAATATATCATATGTCTGAAGAAACCGCTCCCAGCTGTGCCAATCAGCACCGAACAGAACTCAGGACCAGAGCTGAATGTCAGTTTGATATATATAGCTCATATACAGTAGTTTCCATTCCATTCCATTCCACACACATACACACACTCTCTCTCTCTCTCTCTCTCTCTCTCTCTCTCTCTCTCTCTCTCTCTCTCTCTCTCTTTCTCTCTCTCTCTCCCTCGCAGGATAGAATGCATTCCAGCTTTTTAACTTGCGGGGCCAGGAGCCCCAGGCATTTGTTCAGTGAGCATAACTAATCAGTGAATCCACACCATCTTCTATTGATGGACAGAAGCCCTCCGCTTCCTCCCGAGAAAGAGGATGACTGGCATTGGCCTGTGACCCCACCAGCATGAGGTTGTATTATGTGACGGTGCGGGGTGGGTTACATTGGCCTGTGACCCCACCAGCATGAGGTTGTATTATGTGACGGTGCGGGGTGGGTTACATTGGCCTGTGACCCCACCAGCATGAGGTTGTATTATGTGACGGTGCGGGGTGGGTTACATTGATTTGACACCCCTCTTAAGTTTTATGTAAAACTTAAGTGTGAACTTAACATATGAACTTTATGTAAGTTCATATCTTCTTCCCAAAAGGACTTTCAAACTGTGGAAGGGTATGGCCTGGTCAGCCTGCAATGACATGCATAAGATCTGGTCATCCCAGCTTATTAAGATGTTAAAAGTAAAACTATTTAGGACGACCGTTGAGCCGATTCTACTCTATGGCTCCTTCTAATGAGAGCGCAAAATCTGTCTTGGAAGAGCCATGCACCCATCGACTAATCTAATATACGGCAACCTTCCCCGTGTTTCTTCACTAGTCCGATCCAGAAGAACACAGTTTGCCGGCCACTGCTACAGAGCTGACAATGAGGTTATATCTTCCCTCCTTCTCTGGAGTCCTGCCTCAAAGCAGACCAGAGGTAGAAAACTGTCGGATTGCAATGAAGGACCGGGAAGTCTGGTGTGATATTGTGAAATCCACGATCTCGACCGCGGTCGAAAAATGATGATGATGATGAAGTTTTATGTTCACTGAGATTCGCTGCTATTTATATCAGCTGCAAATGTCTCTCTAATTGCAAACTTATGATGTGACATTAGACTTGAAGGTGAAGTTGAGTTTCTTTTTTTTTTTTGCATTCCTGCGCCAATTATTTGTAAAATACTTGTCAAGAAATTCCTTGCAGATGATTTTTTGCTGGAGCTGGAGTTTGGATCAAGTGCTCGTTGACTATCACTCAACAGCCCATATGTGTTCCACCTGTTTAGAATTTGCACATAATACAGGAGACAGCAGGAGGTTGCTTTACTGATAACGAGTGCTTCCAAACTCTGACACTTGACACAAAATAATCATCTGCAAGGAATTTCTTGAGAGGTAGTAAGCTCAAGTAGCTGTCTACGGTGGATCTTTATGAAACAAACACTTTGTAAGACGATAATTCAAGGTTTTCGTACAGCTGCACTCAATGTTGTTGAGTATTTAATACTATTAAATAGGACTTTTCTGTTTGGATGAATGGGCTGTCAATAGCCAAATTCCAATACCGCAACTTTCACACTCGCTCACTCCCCTCGCGTCCTTTGATGAGGATTCGATGCGAGGACAGAGTGGTGGAGTGGATTTGTCTCTAGAATCGGAATGTACTACGCTGTCATTTCAAAGCGACGGCACATTCCGTGATCACTTATGACGTGTATCAATTAAATTAAATTCAAAGGGCTTTTATTGGTATGGGAAAACATACGTTTACATTGCCAAAGCTATTTATTCCTGAAATTGAAATAGTGAATAAGCGCCATGATGCGCAAACTTGTATATGATTGGTGTGCTGGGTGCATAGTATCGGGTTTCAAGCAGTGTTTTCTGTGCCACAAGTGGAGGGGGAGGACTTATGTCACTAGAGAAGGAAAAAAAACATGTACGGCCTACACGTGATGTGGAAATCCGCCACTAGGAGACAACATACCCCACCGAGCCTGCACCTGATGTACACTCGCTGTATGCACTCTCAAGCCAAATTCCAATACCCAATATCTCGGCCACTCGCTCACTCACACTCGCTCACTCCAGCATGGCAAATGACGGTGAAATTGGTGACCTGCCAAATATGTGACCATCTTGTTCACACAACTATTACATGGAAGTCTTTAAATACATGGCCTAAATACAGTTAGGTTGAACTCTGCTAATGAACAAACTGCAACAATTGACATTAGGACACATTTACATTATGTGATTGTCTACACGGTTGTCACATATTTCAGCAGGTCACCAATTCCACCATAACACCACCTTGCTGGAGTGAGAGTGACTGAGTGAGAGTGAGCGAGTAGCCGAGATTCTGGGTATTGGAATTTGGCTTCAGAGAGCCCACTCGGCTCCTCCACTCGGCTCCTCCACTCGACTCCACTCGCCTCCTCGATGGAGCACATTAACAATTGGAACGTTAACCATTTCCGGGTCAAGCTAGAATGACCCAGAGTGAGCGAGTGGCCGAGATTTTGGGTATTGGAATTTAGCTTGCGGGAAGTTGCACCTATAGGTAGAACCTTGCTGGTTAGTGGGCAATTATGGGCACTAGACTTTCTGTAATATACACGTATGAATATACCGTATTCCATGCTTTTTGCGCAGTGCCACCGGTCATCAAATGACTGGCTTCGGAAAGTGATCTCTGAAGAAGTGTAGATAGCAAAGAGCCGTATAGATCCATGCATATCATGTAGAATAGATATGCAAATTCTGCAATGCTCCAGTTTAAGGTGATGTTCGTAATTCCCCCTCTAAGACACCTGCTCGGTAGGTGTCTTTGGTGATGAAACATCTGAAGAGCTGCTGGGGCCTAGCGGGGAACAAATATATATATATATGTTACGGACCACGGTCCTTTTGATTATTTGTTATTTGTTTAAGTATAATTATTATTTATGGTGACTATTAAATTAGGATAATAAGTATAAGTTTGGTATTTGTTATGATGTTTTATGGCATGTGACAAGTTGTCTTTCTTTTACTACAGTACTCAAGTGAATTGACAGACATGGCTCTGAGTGACAGGTCCCTGATTGGACCTGCCCCCTCTGTCCCTTATTGGTTCTCCCTGACAACACCAGTTTCCTGTTGGCTGGGCACTCTTCCTGTCTCTGTATAAAGTGTCAGTTGAATTCTTGCTCTGGAGGGGACGACAGCATTCAGCAGCAGAGACTCGATCCCTCTAGTCCTCTCTTGTGCCTGCCTTATTATTTTGTTTGTTTGTTTTGTTTCTGGTTCATTATGCCGTAAGTTATGATTTGCTTTGTTTAGCCCAGTTTTGTTTGAAGTAATCTTGCCTGTGAGTCTGTAAACTATGATTTATCCTTGTTACTAAGAAGCCCGGTTCCTACTTTCTCCATGTAGGGGTGCCAGGTCTTTTCTTTTGTTAACTTATTGTAATTTTGGTTAGTTAGGGTAGTTAGGGATTTAGAATTGTAATTTTGTTTAAACATTCTGCTAGGGCCTTTAGGTAGGGGTAAACTTTTGATTTCTAGTTAGATTCGTTTTGTTAGAATAGCACCTGCACTCTGAAGCTAAAAAGATGGGAGAGTTGTGAACCAGAGTTGTTTTCACCCTGTCTCCTCTCAACTTGTGTCATGTCCCTTCACCCTAGACGAAGGTCCATAACAATATATAAGAAAATGCAGCATTAACAATTTAACATCGTACTCGACGTACTTGAACCGCATGCCAATTGGAGATTGACTGACTAAAAACTATATATTTTTTTAAGATCCCAATTAAGTACATTCAGACACTGCTGGAAGATAGAGGCATAGAAGCAACAACAAGGAAACTGTTTTGACGGTATCATAAATCACAGGGGCCTTGTGAAGTTGTGACAGGCGTCACAGGCAGCCCATTTGTGTTATGTAGCAGTGTGCGCGCGCGTGCGTGCTTGTGCATGTGTGTGTGCAGTCACTCCTCTGATTTGTGTCAGACTGGTCACTATATGGCCTGACCTAGGCTGTACGTGAGGCAAAAGTTAGCACCATTGCATGTCTTGCAATGGTGCTATCCATTCAGAGGGTGTGGTTGATATTCAGACATATGGACTGTAACTGACTGTGGCATTTATCTGATTGCACTATCTATGTCCTTTTGTATCTTATTTAATAGATTAGTCAGTAATCTGCATGCATGCGTGCGTGGGTCCGTCTGTCCGTCCGTGCGCGTGCACGGCATGTGCGCGCGTGCGTGTGTGTATGTCTGTCTGTGTGCATGACTCTTGAGTGTGTGTTTGTTCATGGGAAGGACACATGGAAGGACAGAGCATCTTTAACTTGGAGAGAAGAGATCTGAGACATCATCACTTCCCAACACTCAGTCTGTGTGTGTGTGTGTGTGTGTGTGTGTGTGTGTGTGTGTGTGTGTGTGTGTGTGTGTGTGTGTGTGTGTGTGTGTGTGTGTGTGTGTGTGTGTGTGTGTGTGTGTGTGTGTGTGTGTGTGTGTGTGTGTGTGTGTGTGTGTGTGTGTGTGTGTGCTCTGCTCGCCTTCTGAGTGCACACATCTTGAATGCCCCCCCATTCCACGGAGCTCTGAGGCAGCTGTCATATTTCTATAGTGTGTCACTGGGAGGGAGCCATTCAGTGCAGAAAGGAAAGGATTAACACATTCTGACCTGAGATCAGATTCATACGAGGTTTCCACCGGACACACACTGGTCTGATGAACCCATTCTGACCTGAGATCAGATTCTAAAAATGTCAGTCGTTCTTCGATTTTTCAAAAAATAGCAGACCTACAAGCTCGTATCGCGCCACTCGGTGGCGCGATATGAGCTTGTAGATCTGCTATTTTTAAATAGCTAAAGCATAACATGATGCTGACACCAAAATGGGTGCCCGTTCAGAAAGGGTTAAGCCAGTGCACCACTGCAGATGGACTGAGACTGCCCCTATTACCAAAATCCTGCCTATGATGTTGCATTCAGCTGGAAATCTCTCTCTCTCTCTCTCTCTCTCTCTCTCTCTCTCTCTCTCTCTCTCTCTCTCTCTCTCTCTCTCTCATTTCACTTGCCAATGGTAGCTAGCAGGCAGCTCCTATTGGACGTGAATGTGGTGGTGCACTAATCTGGCAATTATAGAAGTCACAGAGAGACAGAACGAGGGAGAGAGGAAGAAAGGGGACTTATGAATTCAAAGGGGGGGAGAGAGAGAGAGAGAGAAGAGAGAGAGGATAAGAAAAAATGGCTACCTTTCACACTGCAAAATGTGGTTATAGGAATAGTGGCATCAGTTTTTCCCCCAGATGATAATTAATACACCTGGGTTTGTGGCTGTTTGACCCAGCTGCATTACTACACCTCCGTGGGAGGATTAGTGAATGACAACTTCAAATGAAATGAAAGATGAAAGATGGTAAGCAGTGTTTTAACCCATTCTGACCGGGCACCCATTTTGGTGTCGGCATCATGTTATGCTTTAGCTATTTAAAAATAGCAGATCTACAAGCTCATATCGCGCCACCGAGTGGCGCGATACGAGCTTGTAGGTCTGCTATTTTTGAAAAATCGAAGAGCGACTGACATTTTTTAGAATCTGATCTCAGGTCAGAATGGGTTCATCAGACCAGTGTGTGTCCGGCGGAAACCTCGTATGAATCTGATCTCAGGTCAGAATGGGTTAAATGCCACATAGAGCGGCGCTCAGGTGGTAAAGTTGTAAAGTGCCTACCCCCCAGGGGCTTCGAATCTACCTACCTACCTACCACTATATTCACCTTGCTCTGCCCTGTGGTTTTAAAACCCTATGTTGTTGTAAATGCAATGAGCAATTACTATAGAAGCCTGCCTAGCTCGTCTGTGTGTCACGCTGTAACACCACCCGCCTGCCACCAGAGGGCGCCGCTGTATCACACACAAATAAACACCGCACACAGTAGAAAACTAAAAAATATACAATAATAAAAAATTAAAGTCAGTGTGTGTGTATGTGTGTGTCAGACTGCCACAACAGCTGCGTTCACTTCCCGCGTTCACGCGTCTTACTTACGTATTAATGGATGTTCTGATGTTCGGCACCTGTTAGCACAGCAGAGAGTGTCCTCCCGGTGGGGCCTCCTCACTGGCAAGTAAGCCGGTATGTGACACTGCATGGCTGCCGCATAAATGTGTGAAGAAATGCCTTTCCTGTCCTGGTATGAGTATTGAAAGACAATTCAACATACTGGAACATACTGGGTGATAACAAGGGAATTATGTTTTGTTTTGTGTAGTTAAACCATGGTCATTCATTTTCTGTTGACAAGGTTTGATCATAGGGAGAGCCGTGGGGAAAAAGCATGTTAGCAATAGTTCCAGGAAGTGAGGTAGCAGGAACAGCTATTAACCCATTCTGACCGGGCACCCATTTTGGTGTCGGCATCATGTCGTGCTTTAGCTATTTAAAAATAGCAGATCTACAAGCTCATATCGCGCCACCGAGTGGCGCGATACGAGCTTGTAGGTCTGCTATTTTTTGAAAAATCGAAGAACGACTTGACATTTTTTAGAATCTGATCTCAGGTCAGAATGGGTTCATCAGACCAGTGTGTGTCCGGCGGAAACCTTCGTATGAATCTGATCTCAGGTCAGAATGGGTTAAAGTACAGGAAGTGCATGAGGTTTCATTTTAGGTGTCAAAAAGAGTGTACGCCGGTACATTAGGCTTACTTTTGGATTACTTTTGGGATTACTTGTTTGATACTTGCGCTCATTGGAGACATATAAAGGAACTTTAAGTTACGTGACTTAAAGTTCAATTGAATCATTATTTTTAGTTTGTGTGTATAGTATGTTTGTGCACACACACCAAAAGCTGGATAGCGCCCCTCAAAAATATTGCAATTTAACTTCAAAAGCAACAGTTTTGTGTTTTTCTTTTGGTCTGCAATACAGTTTGGTTATAGAGCGTCGCAGTCCCTCCCCCTTTCAGAACAACGAGTAGCCCAGGAAATGAATCGCAAATCCCATAGGCATTTCTTAAAGTATTTATTTAAAGGTATATTCAGTGATTTCACTCAAAAAACCTTAGGTTTCGTTTTTGGCTGTGGGACCCAGCCTTTCGTCCAATCAGGATAGAGAGTCAAAAACGAAACCTAAGGTTTTTTGACCCCCAGGGGTTAACTGGGGACAGGGAGGAACTCCTTATATGGCCAGCACACTCTATAGTAGGGAGGATTATCACAACAAAACAAAAAAATAAGTGATATTTGAAATAAGTGAAATCACTGAATATACCTTTAAAGACGGTTACGCCGCGGACAAAGCCAACTCGGATCGTGACAAATCATGACAATGAACACAATATTTTGGGCCGATCAAATCATTAGAAAGAAGAAAATAAAGGCAGGAGACAACACTATTTGTTTTGTTTTTCTTCTTATAAATTATTTGATTGGCCCAAAACATTGTGTTCATTGTCATGATTTGTCACGATCCGAGTTGGCTTTGTCCGCGGCATAACCGTCTTTAAATAAATACTTTAAGAAATGCCTATGGGACAAATGCATTGCGATTCATTCCCTGGGCCACTCGTTGTTCTGAAAGGGGGAGGGACTGTGACGCTCTATAGTATGAAGAATTATTGATGCAGTTACCTCTATTTCTTTTAGTTCTTTGAACTAAAAGACTTAACTCAGACTAACAAGTGTATGGTTCTGACTGTTATACGACAGAAGTGCAAACAAACAGATGTGTGCATGGGGAGGAATCAAATAAACAAATTGGGAAGAAAAGGGGCTAAAAAAGTAAAGTAAAAGCCACAGCGCATCCTGACACTGGCAGGCTTTCTTGCACGCAGCACACTTGCCAACTGTTGTGGGATATAACCAACGTTTAATACGGTTCTCCCTACCGTTAGCTACGTTACTGTTGTCCCATTAACTCAATTAAACCAGCAAGACGTCCTCAGGAACGTGCATTATGCTAAATAAGAGATTGCATACTTTCGGAAGGTCAAAGTGAAAAGGAAAATGTGTGAGCTTGTGTGCGTTATTTATCAACAGTGACCTGGATATGCAGCCGGTTCAAGACGCATTGCCTCCTCTTGCTGTCTACTGAGCACCTCCCTGGAGAGTGACAGAGTAACTGCTCAATCTCAGGTAATTAACTTCACCGTGAACCAGAGAACGCTCCATACCACAATCCTTTAAGCACAACACTCCATTAGTCATGTCAAGACCTTGTAAATGGGAGGGATGGGGGGGGGGGGGGAGACAGAATAATCCTATGGGTTCCATCCAGTCCACATACTGTATGATCTAATGCAGAGAAGCCCGGGAATCCCGCAGAAAAAATGCTGTGACTCGCAGCAATGTGTTTCTGTATTGCCGGTAGCCCTTTCCTATATACGGTATATACGCTCACAGTATGTAGAGGCTGATGTTTATCCAATGATCTTTCCTCACATGTATTACACACAAGTCACAGGCAGAGAGAGAGAGAGGCAGAGATAGAGGCGTTAGAACAAAAAAAACTTTGCATGGATGCACCTGGGACGTATCCTCAGTGATGTATCCCAAGGTCATCAGGGTTTCGGGTCTGTCGAACATCATACCCCTCATTCAGGCGACCCAGCCGGGGTTGATCAAGTCCCGACTTATGTCCCAGTAGCTACCCTCGATCAGTCCCATTATAGGGCATTAAGACCAGGGCCACACAATCCGTTGGAAGTTGGAACTACTCCGGAACTCTGCCGGGACTGGGAGGTACGTTTCTGGCGTGTGTAAGGACTAGGCTCTGTGGTTTTGCTCCTGTCCGGGCCCCTCCTACGTCTCACCAGGTCCAATTCCTGCTCTCACCAGGTCCTGGACCTGTGCGTCGCACCAGATATATAGCTCTGGTCCATAGCTCTAATGCCGTCACATTCAGAGCTAAGTTACTGTGGACTTCCGGGGCTCGCATAAATGCAGACCAGCCTCTCTGTAGCAAAAATAAAAATAATGTTTTACCTACTCAACCAATACAAAGACTGGTTGCGTAATTAGAAAGCCTACTTTCCTTAGTGGAAGCCCCCACCCCACGTATATATACATGCACTTTTTCACCAGAAGGAAAAATCTTTTCTATGACGGTTTTCTCTTGGCAATATCGGTAGAGGGCGCAGTGGAGAAACTATTTTTTTCCCCCCGGTGATAACAAAATCTAACCTGACGCTGCCAGATGAGGGCGGTATTGGGTAACCATGTTCCCCAACACAGCACTCATCTGGGATCTCTCAGGCAGTTGAGCTGACAAACATTCGTTCCGTACCGAACCAATCAGCGTGAGCTAAGGGCGGGATATGTGCGAAACCGGATGTGAAGCTATATAGACACGTCAATATGATTGGTTGTGTTTGCACGCCCACACGGTGATAGACAGACGGTCCCATCCAATCATCTACCAAGTATCTTGAAAAAAAGGAACAGCCCCGTCATCGAATTTGCTTCCGCGATCCCAGATCCCAATAAGCTGTGAAACAAATTTGTGTAGCAAGCTTCTTGGATCTGGCAGCGTCAGGTTAAACAAAATCCCTTTCTGGCCAAAAAGTGCATTTATTTTTGTGTGTGAGTATGTGCACGTGTTCCATGCTCTCAATTAGTCCATGTATTTTCATATTCATGTTGAGGTTAATGATCATATTTGTACACCCTGCTCTAATATGCTGAGGCTACAACAAAGGAATAAGGGTCATGTTTCTCATGACCCTTATTCTATGTATGCCAGTTGATTGTGATCCCAGTTAAGTTATTCAAAGTATCGAGTTAGAAAGACATGCTGTTGTACAGTATGTCTGCACCATACTGTACATGAGGTTCCGGGGACCCCCTGGGGTCCTTGAGGGAGTTCCAGGGGGTCCCCAGGTAAATGATAGTTTGGAACCAAATGGACCGTTATGGGTCTGCAACTGAGAGTGTACAAATGGAACCAAACGGACCATAACAGGTCCGTTTGTACACTCTCAGAGTTAAATTTACTTTTATTTTATTATATAAATTGGGGGTCCCAGAGATATAAATGCCATTAAATGGGGGTCCGTAGATGAATGAATGTCAATGGTGTCAGCATCATGTTATGCTTTAGCTATTTAAAAATAGCAGATCTACAAGCTCGTATCGTGCCACCGAGTGGCACGATACGAGCTTGTAGGTCTGCTATTTTTGAAAAATCGAAGAACGACTGACATTTTTTAGAATCTGATCTCAGGTCAGAATGGGTTCATCAGACCAGTGTGTGTCCGGCGGAAACCTCGTATGAATCTGATCTCAGGTCAGAATGGGATATACAAGACAGATGCTTTTACCTTTCAGACAAAGAGCTTGGCGCATTGCCATGTGAGCATAAGGGAATTATATAGATGGTATAAAATGCAGTCAATAGATTTTCTGCAAATGTCAAGCTCGCTTGAATCGAAAAGCTTGTAGAAATGTCTCTAATGAGACAAAAAAAGAGCAATTAAGAAAAAGACAAACTTTGCTCTGACTGTGCAGTAGTAGCGCCAATTATTAACCAATTATCAGCATTCCCTGTAGCTGCACCATCTGAGAAGAGAAACTCCATAAGTAATGGTGGGGAGGAAAGGACCCAGAAGCCTGCCTCTCTCTCTCTCTCTCTCTCTCTCTCTCTCTCTCTCTCTCTCTCCCCATCCCTTGTGCAGATGTGTTATGGACAGTTTTATTCAACAAACGAGAATTTTGAACATCCCTGCTCGTTAAAAGTATTATTTTCACATAATCATGACTCAGGCTACACATTGAATGATACGTGGTGGTGGTCATAGTACGGTATAGCCTTATTCCGCTATTAGTTTATGGAAATATATACCCATGCCTATGAATGCAAAATAGTGTAAATGCAACTCAAATGTTAGCATACATTAATCTACATGCATTGATATTCCTTGCCAAGAGAGAGTATTTGTGTTTTGTAATTAGCATTAAATAGAGAGAAAAGCCAGCACTCATGAAAACAATCATCACCTGTTAAAGGGACACTTCACCCTTTTTGCAAAAAAAATACATGTTAATGACGTTTAGAAGCTTTAGAACACTTTCCTGGAGATCTTTATGTGTGTAATATGTGGTTTTAGATATTTTAGATTGTAGCAGTGAGCCTGTTTGCTCTGATGTCATGGACACTGGGCTCACTTCCTTCCTGGACTACATGTTGTCTCAGTAAGACAGCTCTCCCCCCTATCCACAAGGAGGAGCAGTGCACCAAAGAATTATGGGAATTGTATTCCAGGAAGGTAGTGAGACCAGTGTCCATGACATCAGAGACAACAGGCTCACTGCTACAATCTAAAATAACTAAAACCACATATTACACACATAAATACCCCCAGGAAAGTGATCTAAAGCTTCTAAACGTCATTAACATATATGTTTTTGCAAAAAGGGTGAAGTGTCCCTTTAACATAAACACACACACACACACACACACACACACACACACGCACACGCACACGCGCACACACACAGGCCTACTACTCACATAAGCCACCACATTGACATCACAGTACACGCACATTAAGAATTGAGATTTCCGGGGGCTGAAGTTCACATAACCTTGTATTATCCTGATCTCCCTGAATTCCTACTATTTACAGTTTTTCGCGATTGTTTGGCACAATTTGCACATCCTTATCACTTCATGTACCTATAATCACTCGACACAATTTGCACTTAATACTCCCTTATCTGCAATAGACTCTGATTTCCCTTATTTAATCTCTGATGTCACTTACACATCACCTTGTTGTCCAAACTAAAATCTCAAGGCATCAAACCTACAATCAACCTAACTATTCAAATCACTAAACATTCAGGTCTGGTGAGCAATTTGTTGGTAACTAGTTTAACCCATTCTGAACGGGCACCCATTTTGGTGTCAGCATCATGTTATGCTTTAGCTATTGAAAAATAGCAGATCTACAAGCTCATATCGCGCCACCGAGTGGCGCGATACGAGCTTGTAGGTCTGCTATTTTTGAAAAATCGAAGAGCGACTGACATTTTTAGAATCTGATCTCAGGTCAGAATGGGTTCATCAGACCAGTGTGTGTCCGGCGGAAACCTCGTATGAAGCTGATCTCAGGTCAGAATGGGTTAAAAAGGAGGTGGCTTGCGCACATCCAGTTCCTGGCTGGTGCTGTACTAAAGGTAGATACATGAATGAAAGAAAGAAGTCTGCACACAGGCTCTGCTCCAGTGCTGTTTTGTTTTATTTAAAACACCATTAGTTAAGGCACACAGAACGTTCCGGCCGTCATCACCTGATGAGCCTTCATCAGGTTTATTTGTTTGTTTTCTGGCCTCATCCTGTGCCATTTAAAGCTAATTGGAAAGGAGAGAGCCTTCGTTGTGTGCCTTAACTAATGGTGTTTTAAATAAAACGAAACACCACTGGAGCAGAGCCTGTGTGCAGACTTCTTTCTTCATTCAATTTGTTGGTAACACCTGACCACATAGATGACCCACAGTGAATCGACTACATTGTCATCTGAGACAATGAGTCTGTCTGTCTGTCATAGGGATAATATGTACTTGAATATGTACAGATCTTACTTACATACTGTACTGTACAGATCTATGCTAGAAACACTCTTATGGACAGACTATGATTAGCATAATCTCCCTTCTAGTTTTGTAGATTTAAACAAAATAGTTTTGTTTGTGCGAACATGAGTGAAATGAAAAACAACTCTCATCCAAGAGGGTTCAAGAAATCTGTCGTACTGTAGATGTTGCTGGCTTGCTGCCACTAACATGATGGGAAGATCTAGGGCTGATCTCTTAAAAAATAAACCCATGTTGTGAATAACAAAAAATTAAAAGATCAATTAAATGCAAGAGTGTAGAAGTGGGTCTTGAGCTGTGCTTTAAAAAATGTCTACAGATGCTGCATTTTAAGCCTCGTACAAAGCCAACTGGAGTTGTGACAAATCATGACAACAAACACAATGTTTTGGGCCAAACAAAGAATTAGAAAGTAGAACAAAACGGCAGCCATGGTTACAACACTTTTTTTTGTTTGTTTTTCTTCTTTGTAATTATTTCTTTGGTCCAAAATATTGTGTTTGTTGTCATGATTTGTCACGACTCGAGTTGGCTTCGTAGGACGCTTAAAGGACAACTTTAGTTTTTTTCAACCAAGGTTCATGTTTTAGGTTGTTATTAGAGAAACTAAAAGACGAGTGTTATTTCTTTTTCATTTGCTGCTTTCTTTTGTTTTAGGGATTTTAGCTGTTTTTGACAGGGGGGCATTCGAGCATGGGGCTAAATATGTATTTCTTTAGAAAATATTATGGCGATTTATTTTTTTATTATTTACTATAGTCCTAAACCCCAAGAAATTACATCTGACCACAAAAGATCACAGGATCTATTGAATGTGACAAACTGACATATTGAGCCTATACACACACAGTATAAGCCTTCCCCCAGTAGGCTACCTTCACATTCAGATCCTGTGATCTTCTGTGGCCAGATGTCATTTCCTGGGGTTTATTAGGACTATAGTAAATAATACAAAAATAAATCACCATAAAATGTTGTAAAAAAAATACATATTTAGCCCCATGCTCGAATGCCCCCGCCCCCCTGTCAAAAATAGCTAAAATCCCTAAAAAGAAAGGAAGCAGCAAATGAAAAATAATTAACACTCGTCTTTTAGTTTCTCTAATAACAACCTAAAACATGAACCTTGGTTGAAAAAAACTAAAGTTGTCCTTTAAAAGGTCTTTAAATAAATACTTTGTGAAATGTCTGTGGGAAAAATGCATTGGGATTCATTTCCTGGGCCTGGCGTCGTCATGAAAGGGGGCGGGACTGCAACGCTCTATAGCAGTCATCCCCAAACCTTTTTTGGCCGTGCCCTGTTCCTCCGGACCTAGCTAAGTCTCGTTGTATTTGGCCAAAAATGATAATTCTTTTGTAATATGATTATGGCAAATAATCACAGAATGTCACTGCACTGCGAGACATGCAGCTGCTCTACCAGATTTTGCCGTTTGCGCTAAATAACACCATAAAACCGCCATTATCCTTTTCACGTCACGCACCCCCTAGAAGGCGTTCGCGCACCACAAGGGGTGCACGCACCACAGCACCCCCTAGAGGGCGCTCACGCACCACAAGGGGTGCACGCACCACAGTTTGGGAACCACTGCTCTATAGGATCAGTATGAATGTAGAAAATCCAAGCACTCAAAAATTGTGGAGGAGAGGAAGTAAAGTTAAAACAAAATGTATTCTATAACAATTGCCAACCAGTTCTAAGGTCTAAGGTCTAACGGCTAATTGCCTTCCAGCAA